>NW_004955423.1:21520526-21533101 GCF_000276665.1 Chinchilla lanigera
GGGTACCCTATGACCCAGATGCCCTATCCCCTGGGTACCCTATGACCTGGGTACCCTATCCCCTGGGTACCCTATGCCCTGGGTACCCTATGACCTGGGTACCCTATGGGAAAAGCAAAGGCAATACAAACCCACCACTGCACAGTGTTAGGCCTCAAAGGCCTTACTTATCTTTCTTATTTGTGTGTGGAACACAAACCTAGCCTGTCTGGGGTTTGCTGAATGAATCTAAACACCAAAGGGGCTTGACAATCGCACAAAAGAACTATTGCTAGCGAGGAATGTTTAATTTCACTGAGGTAGCATAGAAGAAATAGACAGAAGAGTGACTGGGAAAATCATAAATAAAAATTGTACTTTTAAAAAGACTGCAGCTTCCAGGCGTGGTGGCGTTATGCCTGCAATCCCTGCCCTCGAGGGGCTGAGGTAAGAGGACTGCTGAAAGTTCGAGGCCAGCCTGGACAACATAGTGAATTCAAGTCCAGCCTGAACTATATAGTGAAACCTTGTCTCCAAAGCAGGAAAAAAAACTGCAATGTTCAGGACTCAGACTTAGTCCCCGAAGACAACCCACAATCAGTATTTCCTTGGTTAATTCAGGCTCTCTTCCCTCCAGACCTTTCACACCCAAAATTCCTCAGGAAGACTGCAAGTCTGTAAATCCGCTCAGTTGAGAAAGTAAAGAGCAGGAACCTGATCCTAAGGCAGAGGAACAGGTTGAGAGAATTCAAAGAATGCTTAAATTATACCTTTTTAGAAAACAGAAACACACTGCATTCATTCCTGTAAAATGGCCCGCACCCTTCCGGGAGGTCAGCCACCTTTTCCTGGGGGTTCCACCCCTCCAGGGAAGCATGAACGTCCCCAGTTGTGTGAAATAGTGTGTCTCTTTCTCTCGAGGGCTCGCACTCTGGTTTTCTGGGCACTTTTAAATTTCTGCCTCATAAATGCTTTCCATGCCCTTAATGGTGCATCTTGGAAATACTCCTCCATGACGCGCGTCAGCGAACCTGCAGCTTCTTCAGCAGGTGGTGTGGGTAGCTGTGCCTTGGGAGCCCCTTTCAGCTCTGTCTGATGACCTTGTGACACCTGCAGTTTTTGCATGTGTGCAAGAGGGTCTATTTCTGAGAGTCAAAGAATTTTCTCAAGCAAAATCAAAATACCCGCTTGACTAACCCAGCATGTGAAACAGAACCGCAACATCAAGGTTATTTTCATATACTAACGCACTAAGCTAACTCTCCAACCTTTTTTTATTTTTTATGTCGAGACAGGGTCTCACTAAGTCACTAAATTTCCCAGGCTGGACTTGAACTTGTGACCCACCAGCCCCAGCCTCCCACAATGCTGGACTGACAGGTCTGCACCACCATGTCCTGAGAGTGTTAATCAATTCTTTTTCTGGTTTTGACTTTTGCTTTTGAGACAGGGTCTCGCTATGTAGTCCAGGCTAGTCTTGAACTCACTATGTAACCCAGGCTGGCCTCCAACTCATGATCCTGCCTCAGCCTCCTGGGATTACAGGTGTGCACAACCAAGAGAGTGTTAACTAATTCTTAGCAAGAACTGGAAACTATTTCTGAAATCACTGGGAATCCTGAACCTATTGTAAATGTGTGAGCTAAACATTTCTTCTTGTAAAATCTGGCTTTATTTATTCTCAGCCAATGATTTTATTGTAATTAGTAAGTCATCAGTTGGAAGCATCAAAGTTGAAAGTTACCTGGCTCTGTTGGTGTAATCAGGGTGAAATAAGACAGGGAATCAGGGCACAAGACTCAGGATTTGGGAACCTTGGTTCCCAGTAAACATGGAGACAATTCTTTCCCATCATCCCTTGCCAACAGCTTAGTGCAAGGAGAAGCTGCACCATAACAGCAGGGCGGACACCAATGGCCAATGGTCCAGTTCCTGTAGGGAGGCAAGCCCTAAAACACAAGGAAAAATTTCCCAAAAAGTACCACACTCAGGACCCAGTAGGAAATTATCAGAACTTTCGCACTCTCAACTAGCACCTTTGAGAGTTGGTCCCCTTCTTTGGATAATGGTCAGGTCTGGCTTTCCTCTCTCAGCTCCGTCCGCACCCCTTCCCGCTCCCCTTCCCGCTCCCCTTCCTGCTCCCCTTTCCGCTCCCCTTCCCACTCCCCTTCCTTCAAGCCACACCTGTAGGCTAAGTCTGCACTGTTGCTTCAGTTTGTTACCGACCCGCTGGTGAGTGTTTCTCTTGACCCAGAAAGAATTACAAGGCAGGGAGTCGCACAAGGACTGAGAGAAAGCATTTGTCATAGCAGTATTTATTGTAAAGAGGAAGCCAAAAGCTCCCAGCAGATAAGCCTGGGAGGGACCTTCTGAAAAGGGTTGCCAAGGGGGCTCTCTGTCTAGGGGTGCTGTCCCCCAAAATATTGCAGTGCAGCCGACTTGAGACCAGCCTATGGGGTTAGAAGCCAGAAATCTCCGTGTAAACCTTCGTGTAAGCTCGGGGTGGGTAGCCAGGGTGCATTTATGGCTCCAACAGTTGTAACTTGAAACAGAACAAAGAGCCTCTTTAGGGAGCTGTGCACATCTTATTTCTGGGTGAGAAAATCCCGCCAGTCTAATGAGCCTCCAGGTGTCCCGGCCTTGGGCCTCTGCACCCTTCTCTGAATCTTTGTGGGCCTCCTGTTTGGCTGCCTGTCCCGCCCCAGGACCTGCCTTTGCTAGGGTGCTCCCCCAAGTCCCTCCTGTACCCCTCAAACAAGCCCCCACTCTACATCTTATGTCAAGGGAACAGCTGATTTTGCAGAATTCTCTTCTAATGCAGTTTGTCTCCACCTTGAAGGGAAGCACACCACACCACTCAGACTTGTCCAAAGTGAATTCCTCAAAAGTTAGACGTGAGGGATACTTTTTGGTTTGAGGACAGAGACAGGCCCAAGGGAAAAAATAAGGGTGCGTTCTGCGGCTCAAAATGCTCACAATAGATTTCTCAGAGACCCATTGTGTACTTGCATAGTAAAGATGGAGAGGGGCTGGGGATTTAGCTCAGTGGCACAGCACCTTCCTGTCAAGTGCAAGGTCATGAGTTCAATTCCTGGTACCGGAAATAAATAAATAAATAAATAAAGATGGGGAATCCTGCGGTAAAGGAGTTTTCTTCATTTTAACCTAAGTGGTCTTCCAATGAACTTGGCCAAGGACAGCTTTTTCCCCATAATATTAAATAATGCACCCTTTCAGCTCTTGCATGACACATGCAGTGTGGCTCAGAGAACAACCTCAGAAAGGGGGAAAAGTTTTGTTTTTGTTCTTGCAGCACTCAGGAAGCACTGAGCTGTACCCCTGCCCTTTTTGTGTTTTTATTTTGAGAGACAGGCTCACTAACTTGTTGAAGCTGGCCGTAAACGTGCAGCCCTCCTGTCTCAGCCTTCAGAGAAGCTGGTGTTACAGATAAGTGCCATTAATCCTTGCCAAAAATAAGGGAAGGGAGTGGTATTAAATGAAAATAAGTTGTTCCTGCACCACGTGAGAGACTTCTTTCCTGAGATTAGAAAAGATATAAAAGTTAAGAATTATAGGCAGGAGCACACCAGAGAATTAGTTCCGTTTCACAGATAAAGACAAACTGACCAAGTCGTGCCTGTTGTCACAGCATAGTGATCACAGTCCCGCTCTGCTAGCAGATGTGTCTTGATCTGGGTGACGAGTTATGTCAGGACACAGCCTCTATCATCAGAAGATCATGTATGCCAGGTTACTAAGCATAACAGGAAATTAAAACACAGTGATACAGGGGAAAGAAACTCCCAACCTGAAAGATGTCTGGGACAAGTTCGTGTTCTCTAAAATCAAAGAATGAGCTTTAGGCACAACAGAGGTTAAGAACAGAATATATTTATAGAGGGAAAGAAAGCTTCTGTCCGAGAGAGAGACAGAAGGGAGCCCAGTGGGTTGCCCAGGGAACCTGTCTTTTCTAGGGACTTTACAGAGCAAAACCATGAGGTGAGGTAGGTATGTTAGATAGAAGGAGGGAAACATGGGAACTCACAAGATGGGCATGAGGTGGGACAAAACTATGGTCAGCTTATAAGATTACAAGTGTAATTGTTCAGATAAAATTGATTAAATTGGGATCAAATGGGGAAGTGAGTCACTAGCAAGCGGGCATGAGTACAGAGCAGGGCCTTGTCCTGTAGGGGATTGGGTCAGGGACTCTTCAGGTGATGCTACCTATTTAGAATAGCAATCCCTGATGTCCATCCGTAGGGAGGTCTAAGCATTTGCTTCATCTTTTTTCCTGAGGTCTGGCCCTCAAGGAAGTGCCCATCTCTCCATTTGCAGGGTATCTCGTCTTCCCTACTGGCTACCTCAAGGGCCTGGTCCTGTCTGACTGCCTATAATATTTCTATCTAATTCAGCTGCCTACAACAACAGCACTTACTTTGCATCAAAGATAGGGCAGTCCCTCTTTATAGACACAGGAATCACGTGTCTTTTAGAAATAAAGTGTATAGCAACAATCTGTGGCTCAAGAACCATAGAATTCTCACAACCAACACCTTTATTTTGCTATGATTTGATCACCCGAGAAATGCTGTCAAATTTAGGCCCAGCCCTCACATGAGTTTAAAACTGAAAGCAGCCAGACAGGGGGCACACACCTGGAATGCCAGCACTTTGTAGGCTGAGGCAGGAGGATCACCTCAAATGCAAGGTCCACCTGAAATTCATAGCAACCCGAATTACAGAAGTCAAACAAACAAACAGAAAACCAAGCATAGATTTGCATTTTGTTTAAGCAATCTAAAAGAATCATAAAATAGAATAATAGTTCCATGTTTTCCTTGTCTGTCAGACATTTGTTCTATTTACAGTTTTGTTTCTTTAATATTTATTTTCAAAATTATGAATAGTATTTTATATCATTTTTTCTTAATTCATATTTGTTATTTACTAAATATTAAAGT
The DNA here is from genome assembly GCF_000276665.1 of Chinchilla lanigera. Lineage (NCBI taxonomy): Eukaryota > Metazoa > Chordata > Mammalia > Rodentia > Chinchillidae > Chinchilla > Chinchilla lanigera. The sequence goes on from NW_004955423.1 coordinate 21,525,470, forward strand.
ATTAAAATGTTATCATGCTGAGCCTTGGAAAGAGTCTACTTAATGGGTTAATATTATCCGTTAGTTATTGCAGACTGATGAGGCCCACAATCTCCCAAACGAGTAGATGGCGAAGGCTTAAATAAAAGAGACAAGTATGATTTTAGGGCTCCTTTAACAGAATCTGAGTTTCTCTGGGGGCTGAGACAAAGAACTTCTCTGGCCCATGTTCATTTGGGTTTCAAACAAAGGAAGGGGAGAATGAAGAGAAATGCGGGAATCTGAATGGAATCTTAACAGAATGTTGAGAGACATTTTCCCAGGTGACGGGTTTCTCCCCTCACTGTAATTCCTGCCGAGTTGCTATGGCGCCTCCCACTGGAGGTCACGTGCTATGGCCTGGAGCCAATACGGCACTGGCGTAGAGGTCATTTGCTAAGCCCCACCCTTCTTCCTCTGAGTCAAATTACGACTTCCTACTTCTCTTTTTGTAGTATCCTGTTTCCTTTTCCCACACTCCTGCCCAATCCTGGTCTGCCACATCAGGCGGTCTGCCTCCAACCTGGACCTATTTAACCTTTGACCCTAGGCCTGGCCGTTAGAAGCTCCACATCCCTCTTTTCCTACTATGGTCTTTTCCGTGCCCGAAATAAAGGCATTTTATTCTGTTTTACTTCTTGCTGCACTGGAAAAACCTATCACCAAGTAGTAAATTATGTCAGTCAGAACTGCCTTATCTTTAGTTTGACATTTATTGTAGGAGTGAGATGCCTGCAGCTGAAGTCTCCTTTTAGTTAATCAGTGTTGGAGCCAGGCGTCCTCAGCTGTGGCCTTAGACAAGGGGCCTAGCCCTTGGACAGACTCACAAGTAAACACGGAAAGCCAATTGGTTAATATTAAATCCTGCTCAGAGCCACTTTGTAGTGGTCTCCATCATCTATTACTTTCTGCACTGGGAATTTAATGTGCATTTTCAATCTAGAACAGTGATGGTGAACGTTTTAGAGCTTTCAATGAAACAAATAGCCTGCCGCAACACACGTGCCATAGATTCACCACCGCTGCTTGAAAGTCAGTTTTTCCACTGTGGGAAGTTTTCTGGTGTTACTCAACTGACAGGCTCTTCACTCCTCTCCTGCTGGAACTTATATTCACTGGATGTTGACCCCCAAGGTTAATCTTTTCTTAAAATTTCCTTACCCATTCCCCCTATTATGTATGTCTCAGACTTATTTCTCTAGGGCTTCTCCTAACTTGATCTGCAGATGCTTTCTTTAAATTTGTTCAATTCGACTCCCATAGTTTTAACTTCTTCAAGTCTTTCCCTAATCAGATTGTTCCTTTTTCATAGTATCCTGTTCTTTATTAAGGAGAATGACTTCCTAGAGATGACTTTTACCTCTAAGTATAAGTACTACTTTCTTGGAAGCTTTCTTCTGCTCTTGTATCATGTTACCTCCAGTGATCTCCGTGTGTGTGTGTGTGTGTGTGTGTGTGTGTGTGCATGTTTTTAGCATGTTAAAGGTCTTCCTCACGTATCTAGTGTTCTTTAGCTGTCAATTCCAGGATGGACAAATTGTGACTCAGCAGGTAAATCTACTGTTTGTTTGTTGTTGTTGCCACTGTTGCTGTTGCTGCTGTTGGATTTTTTTTTCTTTTTTTTTTTGCATTTTATTTTTCATTAACATGTGTCTGCTATGCACTGTGATTGCATTCAGCTCAGGAGTTTGGTACCTGCACATATTGAATCGAGCATTTTTATTCCCCCTTCTCACCTCTACTCTCCCTCCTCTGCCACCCCCTTCCCATCTCTAGCATTTTCCTCCCTGCTTCCCAATATGGCTCTTTATCTTGTCCTTTAAACTGTGCATATTTTGGGTCTCAATTTAGAGAAACCATGTGATATTTAACCTTTTGTGACTTATTTCACTTAGCATTATAATCTTAAGAGCTATCCATTTTCCTTCACTTCTCTGGAATCTAAATTCCTGGTAACCACTGGAATTTAGCCACTAGGGGAGGGATAGTAACCTGCCGAGCAGGCAGAGAGAGGGGACCAGAGCCATCTAACTCCCTACAGACTGCACAAGAATCACACACACACACCCTGCACTGCTTCATGCCTGCATGTCAGGTTATCTGGTGTTCCTGAGCTGCTGCACAGTTCTGCAGAGGAAATGAACCTGCTTGTCCAGAGTGGAATCACTGCCACCTCTGGAGATGAACGATTCACCCACTGGAAAAGGTCACCTTCCTGTCCCTGGGAGAATAGGAGAAAAAGTTACCAGTATCAGTATGAGCTGGCTTATGTGCTACAGTGACTTTTGAGGGCACAAACTCAGGACCAATATGTTAGTGATGCCAAGATTCCCTAGAAGTATAATTGTTGACTACTTGTACACAAAACCCTGTAGAAATGACTAGAGGCAGAGAGGTCAGAATCAGAAGACAACCAGAAAGAAGCCACTCGGTATCAGTATCGGTGCTGACAAACGTCACCCTGACAGTCACTACCCATCTGTTGAGTGACAGTTGAGAGCCCAGGAAATGTTCTTGTTCTGCCCCCCCAAGCGAAGCGGTCCCCAGCCACACTGCAGTAGCTCCGAGGACATCCTGAGGAGTGATTTTCTAGTTAAGCATAGAGCTCTTGAGCTTTCTTACTAAATCAGACTGATTCTCAGAGAGGCCGCACTCGTGGAAGTCTTTGAAAACACTATATATAAAATACCTGATCTAATTCTGCAAAACTCAGTGACACACAAGAAATCCCATGTTCTGCTCTGAGTCCATCATGAGACCATCGTGAGCTCAGAAAATGTTGGCATGAGCGTGTGCAAACCGCTCTGCCTGCCTCGGTTGCAGGTCTCCAGGACACAGAGCAGACAGAGAATAATACGATGTAATGAAAGACACCCCTGTGGAAGACAGCAGTCGTGGGCCCTCGTTTGAAAACTTTTCTCTTAATTTCTAAGAGACTTCAGGTGCATAGCAGAAGAATAAGACAAAGGCCTTGCTCACAGGAATTCTTTCAGCAGAAGAAAGATGTTGAGGTGTCCCAGCAACATGGGTTCACAGAAGAGAAAGAATTCTACATGCAGTGAACATTACCACATTTCACACTCCTAGAGGATGACCGGAAATAGAAACAAGGAACAGACATTTCAGTTCAAAGAGAAGCAATGTTTCCAACGGGTCAAGAGATACTTCAGGTTTAAAGTTCCCAGTGCGGTGAAAAGTAAAGAAATGCAGAAGCATTGAGTACAGAAATATAACAGCTGAGGATTGCGGGAATGGCTCAGTGGTCAGGCATGTGCTTGTCATGTGCAAAGCACTGGGTTCACTCCCCAGCACCAACACACACACACACAGACACACCCACAACCATAGCATCTGCTCATGAGTCTTTTATTTCATTTGGTGATATCTACAAGTTTTTTTCTTTGGTTTTTTGAGACAAAGTCTCTCTGTGTAGTCTAGGCTGGCCTTGAACTCCCTATGAAGCCCAGGCTGGACTCCAAGTTGTGGTTATCCTCCTGCTTCCGCCTCCTGTAGTGCTGGGATTCAAGCTGTGTGCAAGCATGCCTAGCAAGAAATGTGATTTTTTAAAAAGTAGTTTAAAAGCCTGTATCTATCTCCCTCATGCACAGTCCCCTTGCCAGGGGCCGCCCAACTGGATCGTGATGTTCTTCAGCACTTCTGAATCTCCTGCAAATGGAGCTCATAAAAAGGCAATGGTGACTTTCTTTGGAGCAGCAGCAGACATACATGGCATAAGCACCAGATGGTCTCTTCCCTGCCAAAAGAAATTGCTCTGAAGGAAGAAAGCCCTTCTTCACAAATAAACCACTCCATAAACATCAGCATAGATGCTCAAACCCACTCGCTCAGAAAATCATTATTTTATATCCTATAAACCTTTCTGCTTTACCCAGAGCATCTGTCACAGAATTCACGCCCTAGCTTTCTTCCTGTGGATGCAGTCTCAGAATTAATCATAGTATTTTGCATGATGTTGGTGGGCAGGACAGAGTGTATCAGGCAGAGAAATTCACAAACCTGGGTTTCTACAGAGCTTGGAAGAGCGTGGGTTGAAAAACACCAAGCAAGAAAGCTCCAAAGGAACTAGAAGTGAGACAGCCAGCAGAATCACAACAAAAGGTCTGAACTAGCAGGTGTGGTGACTCAAGTGCTGTAATCCCAGCATTCAGCAGGCTGAGGCAGGAGGATTGCTATGAGTTCGATGCCAGCCTGGGCTACACAGAGAGACCCTGTCTCAAAAAAAAAAAAGGAAATTGAGAGCTGTGAGATCCATCTAAACACAACCAAGACATCATTTGAAAGCAGAAGTAATATAGTTGCAAATCATCCCTATTTTGTTACTTTTCAGGTATATTTAAAGAATATCTTTTTAAAGTAATGCAAGCCAGATTTACTATGTATTTGAAGTAATTTTCATTTTTGTTGCCCTTGTTGTTGATCTGGTTTTTTGGTATAGGGTCTCACTATGGAGTTCAGGCTGGCCTTGAACTCCCTGTGTTTCCCAAGTTAGTCTAAAACTCATAGCGACCCTCCTGTCTCAGCCTCCCAAGTGCTGGGATTACAGGTGTACCCAACAACATCCAGCTTGTCTTTAAAGCTTATAAAGGATGTGTACTTAGAGGTTCTTTTCATAGCACTCCTCTTCCACAATGCTGAAGTGAATGTAAGAAGTGTTGTAGCTGGGTCATTCTGATGATTTAATACAAATATAAGCATTGATCAAAATACACAGTGAATGTCTAAAGTTTGAAAAAGAACGATTACAGCGAAAGGCCCGTTGCCGTTGGTCCCCCTCAAAAGGTTCTGCTTAACCTCGAACACACGTATCCCATCATTCTTTCACTTTCAGCAGCAGCTCTGGAGGCCTCGTTCCTGAGTCTCTTTACAACACGTGATCAAAAGTACGGTGAATGCTGCTTGCCGAGTGCCATAGGACGGGAAGGCAGGATCATAAAAACAGGACGCCAGATCCTCACCCGCATCATTCACCGGATCTGGCACCGTGCAACTTCCAGCTCTTTCCCAATGTCAAAGTGCCCGGGAGAGGGAAAGGTTTTGAGTGGATTCAGGACATCGCAGCAGCCAGGACAGCGCAGCTAAAATCCCTCAGGGGAGAGGACGCCAGAGCCGCTGCGGGACTTGGCAAAAGCCACCTAAGAAGTGTGTTTGAAGCAAGGGGAAATTTTTTGAGGGGGATTCCTGACAATGTGTCACTTACTGTAACAAATATCTTCTTAAAAACTTAAACTCACATCACAGTTTTTGATCATACCTCCTATTCTAAACAAAATTTAAATGACATAGGCGTCAGCTATTGTCTTCTTTCAGGGAGTTACCTTCAGGTCGGCCTGTGCTGGGAAGAAAGATGTACTGGTTACTGCCCGCGAGTGCAGCTGCAGAAACTCTACCCTGGCCAGAGACAGCACCTGAGAGGGTCCAGAGGGGACGTGCATGGGCAGAGGACACCGTGGCCCCATCCACGCGCTGTGATAGTCATTGTAGAAAGTTCCCGATGGTTCTCTCGCTCCCTGTATCCACATCGCTTCACCTCTCAGCAACAACCAGACGTGCTTAAAGGTCTTCCACGAAGTAATTAAGTCAGATTTGACTCAGCAAATCTTTTTGAAAGCATAGAAGCAGGAGAACACATTAGTACCATTTCTGGGGACTTAATCAACCTTCCTGGTATGAAAAAAAGTGGAAAACAAAAATCAAGAAAGGAATTTGAAAGGACCCTTTGCAGTGGCGAAGCAAGAGCTAAATTCGATTGTAACAGATTTGAGACACAGAGAGGCAAAGTGAATACTGCCCTTCTAGATTTCCCCTAAAATGGGGAAGAAAACGTTGCACCACCCCTCAGCAGGCACAGGCTGCGCGGACGCAGAGCCAAGAGCACAGGTCAGGCTGGGGCAGGGTGAGCCCTGCTCTTTATTTATTTATTTATTGGGGGGGATTGGTTTTTTTCTTTTCCAGTACTGGGAATTGAACTCATGATCTTGCACTTGCCAGGTAGGTGCTGTGCCGCTGAGCTAAATCCCCAGCCCATGAGCCCTGCTCTTTAATCTACTGTGATTGGCTAAGTGATCACATTCAATGTCTTCTGTGTGTCAAGTGAAAATAACAATGCTCTTTGGAGAATTAACTCATGTTTTAATCTTTTAAAGCCGACAACCTAATTCTAGTGATCACTGTTTACTGACAGTATATGTCAGGCACTGTGCTCAACTTTTAACAATATAACATTGACTATTCAAAGAAACCCAATACCACGATTGCCTCTATTTTTTTTGTTTTTGTTTTTGTTTTTGTTTTTGTCTTTTGTTTTTGTTTTTTGTTTTTGAGACAGCTTCTCACTGTGTAGTTCACACTGGTCTTGAACTTGAGGCAATCCTCCTGCCTCAGCCTCCCTAGTGCTGGGATTACAGGCATGTGCTACCACACCTGGAAACTGCCTAAAGGCACAGAAAATAAAACCAGGATTCAAATCCAGGCAATATGATTCTAGAGCTCATACTTACAGCCCTGTTCTGTATTTTAAATATATATATATATATATTAGATATATATTTTATATATTAGATATATTAGATATATATTTATATATATATATTAGAGTTACATTTTGCATGTGAGGCATAGTATGAGATATACTTCACAGTGTTACAAAATATGTGATTTTGTAAATCAAATGAATGACAATACATAATAATTATCCTAGAACAGCTTTTGGACCAATTCCTCATTTCCATGTTTCAAACAACACATTTTCTGGCAAATTAGTAAGTGAGATAATGAAGGGTTCCAGATCTGAGAGTGTTCATTTTCCCAGTCAGATGGCCCACTGTCTTCCTTGAATTTAGGCAGTCTGCCTTCTGGCATCTGGGCTGGAGAATCAGGCTCGTTGTTTCAGACTGGTGTCCTCTCTCAAACTGCAGGAAGCGGTCTAATTAGCTTGATGTGGCAAGCGAGTTCAGTGAGACAGGCACTCACAGGAAAACCAGAAAGGCAGGAAAAAACAAAGGTTTACTGAGCCGGCTGACAGACAGTCTCTAACCAGGAGGCAGAGGAGATGCCCACACCAGTCTGGGTGTCACCTTCGGTTTAAGTACATTTTAGGTTTCCATAGTAACCATTACCTCACTTTTGGGAATCTTACAAGAATGTCACACAATTGTCACAAAGTTCACTTCTCCCAGAAGAGATTCCAGATGACCATGGCAGTTTAACTTTTAGCCCACTTCCCAGTTTGTCCTGTTTGTTCTGTTCCCACTTTATGTCTCTGCTCTCCTTTAAGTGGGTTGATAGCTAACCAAGGGAAGGGGGTAAAGAGTGCGGTGAACTACAGCTTAAGTGACTTCTCTTAATATGGAGCTAAAAAAAGAAAATGGAGTCTCTCTTGCCCCCCATCAAGCTGAGCTCCTCCCTTCCTCCCTTCCTTCCTATTCAGGGTCATCCACCACGGTGTAGAGGCGGGGTCCTGGCTGTTCCAAACCTGAGCAGGAGAGGAAAAAGCAGCTGGGGGACTGGGGATTTAGCTCAGTGGCAAAAGCGCCTGCCTGGCAAGCGCAAGGTCGTGAGTTCGGTTCCCAGTACCGGAGAAAAAAAAAAAAAAAA
>NW_004955423.1:21533201-21540368 GCF_000276665.1 Chinchilla lanigera
AGAAAAAAAAAAAAAAAAAAAAAAAAAAAAAAAAACAAAAACAAAACGAAAAAGCAGCTGGGCCTCAGGCATGGGTCAACCTTGGACATAACCTGGAGGTAGGAAAGAACCGGTTCTTTGGGCCATTACCCCAAATTTGGCAACGGATGATGAATCTAAAACACAATCAGCTTGATTCTGCCACCTGGAGGCCAGAGGCCAGACGAGAGAGCAGGAGGTGGAATCTGAAGATCTACCACTGGCCGCCCTCTCTTCCCTTTTCCCCCATCTTCAAATACATTGTATTTTTTAATTAAAAAAAAAAAGCAAAGAGTCTTCCCCAGTTGGGTCAGAGAAGTGACTCCAAAGAGGAGGAGAGAATTCTAGCAGGAGAGGAAGCCCACCATTGCTGTTGAGCTTGAAGGTGGAATGGGAGCCCAGGGTGACCTCCAAAGTGCCCAGAATCCAGGCCTGCAGCACCACACCACCTCCAGACGGCCCAAGCAAGGAAAGTCCAGTCTAATAGCTTAACAAAATCACGGCTCTCAGGAGGATTGCCACAAGTTTGAGGCCAGCCTGGGCTACAAAGTGAGCTCAAGGCCAGCCTTGAGTGAGACCCTGTCTCAAAAAGACAAAAAACAGACCAAAAAAAAAAAAATCATTCCTCATAATTTTTGTTATTTTGCCTTTCATAGAGGCTATTTTGAATTTTGAGAATGAAAAAGTACAAGAGGATGCCTGGCATTTTATATGTTTTTGAAATATTCCATGCCAAAACACATCCAACATAAAAACTGGGAACAGCAAAATTCCTTCTTTGATCTTATACAACAAGAACAATTTCAAACCTTTCCATAATATCATAATGATCATTTTTAATATTTGGTAACTTGCTTTAGAGTTATAAAACACTCTCATTGCCCGGCATGGGGGAGCACTCCTATAATTCCAGCACTTGGGAGGATGAGGTGCAGGGATCACTGACAATTAAAAGCCATCCTGGACTACACAGTGAGTTCAAGGCCAGCCTGAACTGTATAGTGAGATCCTGTCTCAATTAATTAATTAATACTTACTCCTATTATTTGCATTAGCTAGGCATATGGGCAGAGAAGTTCCTCTGGCAGTTCTTTTTCAAATAATGTTTTTTTAAAAATTCACTTACCAGATGATAAAGGCAGCTTGTAGCTAAATCAAAAGGAGAACCATCCTCCTCCAGCCAACATAATTAATAAACAGTCTGTCACTTAGGAACAAGAGCACATTGTAATGTAAATACAACAGGAGTGGAACTTGCCATGATTCTGATAGTCACAAACTGTCTGTCTCTCTAAAGCAGTGTCTGTATACAGTGTCACGAGAAAGCCTTGACAGCACAAGGACAGATTTGGACAATGGTTGTTACTGAGTCATAGGGACAGACAACAGTTAAGCACCACATGTATGCATGTGCGTTGTGTCACTTGATTTCATCACAGCTCCATGAAGCAACAGCCCCGTCACCCTCACCTTCCCCAGGAGGCGGGATTCTGAAGCTCAGCCAGTTGGAGTTGGCTGCCCACACCAGTGTCCAGTGGCTGGGAAGCACCTGAATGGGGTTTTCAATGCCGAAAGCCTGATTTCTACTTTTCTATGATGGGAGCCCGAGAAATGGTGTTCTGTTCCCTCTAATCTTCCCAATTCCCTAGGAAAAAAACTGGCAAAAAGTGTAAAAACATTACTAGAGAAAGGAGGGAGGGTAGGAGGGAGGAGCGGACAGTTTTATCACCCCAACATTGACTGCTGCTTAGGCTGGGTAGAGGGGGCCCGTGGCCCAGCACCCTCTGGTCTCTGTCCGGATCAGGGCACCCTCCCTCCTCCAGAGTCACCCCAGCTGACACAGCCACACCACCCCTGCCTCCCATCCACTCCCTGCCCCTCCCGGTCCCCTGTGCATAACTAACTAATCACAAACAGGAGTGAGTGACGAAGGGCCGGACCTCCATCCCTGAGATGAGGCCAGGGCTGGACTTCATTCTGCTCTTTCAACCTATTTAATAACACGTGGATCCACCCTGCATCCCAGGATCGCCACCTTCATCCCTTTCCCAGCTGAAAGCTCAGGGTTTTCACTAGGCGGCCCGGAGCCCACAACAGTCTTACAGTTTCAAGAGCACGTTTGCTCATCTGTCTGAGGCCCCTGGGGCTGGGCTAAGAGCAGCACCCGAGAACAGAGACGCAGAAGACTGGAGGACCAGGGTTCTAAGCCTCTTGTCCTCAGGTGGCCAGCCCGGTCACATGCCATCCCAGCCGAAGGAATGGGAATGGTCACATAATCACTCTGAACCTGCTTTTTTTTCTCTGTTCTAATTCAACAGGTAGATGAGAAAACACTTGAATTAATAAATGAGGGGGGGAAGTCAGGCTTGAGGATTTTTTTCTCTAGTAGAGGAAAGTGAAATATAAAATATAAAGCAGTGCAAAAATAATCATGAAGTCAAAGTCCATATGCCCTGGTGATACACAATATGTCTGCGAGAGCCACATTGTTCAAAACACGGACGTCTGCAGGATCTCACGGTTCTCCATGGAACAAATGTAAATTTATTTTATGAGCGATAAGTCCATATCAGATCAAATACATTGACTGAAGAAAGAAAGGAAGCAATCCTTTCTTCAAATAACCTTTAATGTCTTTGTTTTTGTTGTTTATTTATTTCAAAAAATGAAAGAACAAAAATATATATATATATTTTTTTTTTTTTTTGGTTTTTCTCCGGTACCGGGAACCGAACTCACGACCTTGCGCTTGCCAGGCAGGCGCTTTTGCCGCTGAGCTAAATCCCCAGCGCCCGAACAAAAATATATTAACACACATACATCTACAAAATAACACAAGAACAATACAAGCAATACTGAAATTCAGCCAAGGTGATAGGAAATTAACAATGGTTGTTGTATTGCATATTGATTTCTTCACAGTGGTTACTCAGGAAAACAAGTATAGACACATAAGATTGATCAAATAATTAATCATTAACTGTTCCTTTCAATAAAGTGATAGAAATCAGTAGTACAACTATGTTAGCTATTCTGTATATACCTATAAACATAATTTTCCCCTTCTTTCTTTTCTCTTTTCCCTCATCCCAGTTGTTCTTTACTTTTGAGCAGTTTCCTTTTGTTTCACAATGTCTATCATACCTCCTAATTTTATTCACTCTTTCAGGTTCTTACACTAGTGAGACAATACATTGTTTACACATGCGAGTCTGATTTATTTCACTTATGAGTATGGTCTCTAGCTGTGACCATTTGTCTATAAAATCCTTGAGTTTTTCTTTATAGCTGAATAATATTCCACTATATAGAAATACCACAACTTTTTTATCCATTCCTCAGTGGATGGACATTTGGGTTGCTTCCATGATTTAGCTATTACAAATTGCGCTGCTATAAACACAGGTGCACATATATTGCTGTGATATGATGTTTTCAGTTCTTCTGGGGAAATACCCAGAAGGGGAATAGCTGGGTTGAATGGGATCTCTAGACCTAGTTTACTGAGGAATCTCCAAACTGATTTCCATAGTGGTTTCACCAGTCTGCATTCCCAGCAGTGGAGAAGAGTTCCTATTTCTCCACAGCTTCACCAGCATTTGTTATTGGTTGAGTTCTTAATGACAACCATTCTTACTGGGGTGAGATGAAATCTCTGTGTTGTTTTAATTTGCATTTCTTGAATGACTAATGATGTTGAACATTTTCTCATGTATTTATTTGCCATTTGTATTTCTTTGTCTGAGAAGTGTGTATTCAACTCAGATGCCCATTTCTGGATTGGATCTTTGAATTTGGGGGTGCTGACGTTTTTTAATTCTTTATATGTTCCAGATAGAAGTCCTTTGTCTGAGAGACAGTCACCTAAATTTTTTCCCATTTTGTAAGTTTCCTTTTTACTCTGCTGGTGATTTCTTTAGATGTGCAAAAACTTTTCAGTAAGATGAGATCCCAGTTATTGATTCTTTGAAATATCTCCTGTGTGGTTTGGTTTTTGTTCATGAACTCTCTGCCTATCCCTATGAATGTCTTCCTTGAAAGCCTTTTTTTTTTTTTTTTTTTTTTGTCTCTTTGAGACTTGGTCTCATTATGCAGTTCAGGCTAGTCTTCAACTCACTTTGTAGCCCAGGCTGCCCTCGAACTCACAACAATCTTCCTGCCTCAGCCTCCCAAGTGCTAGGATTACAGGCATGTGCCTCCATGCTTGGCAAAGCCATTTATTTTTATCACATTTATTTCTAAGTTTGCAGTTGTAAGAGGAAGCAAATGGAATTAGAGTGTCTTTTGTTGTAGAAATAAAAATTCTCATTTTTCTAAATCACTTGCAGTTGAATAATTCATAAGTTTCCTTATTTTAAATAATGACACTCTTTTCCTCCGTGATGACAACATTAATCATGTTCATGACGTTTTATTTCTTTCAACACTGGCCTGAGAGATGTGTGACGAAGCATTTATGTTCCCCTTTGGGTTTTTCTAAAGAGTATCGTAATCTTTACCTTTTTTCTCTTTCCTCTGAAGTTCAGGTCTGCCCGAGTAATTAAGTAATCCTATGATTTTCATGTTACAAACATACTACTGAGATTTCATTTCTGTGCAAAAAAGCGTTGTAGTTCTGGGCTGTTCCTGACTCCTTGGAGGAATCGGGGCATTTAAGACTAAGATGTCTTAATTTCTAAAAAAAATATATTTCAGATCTCATTATTGTTTTTTGAGCTTCCCTTCACAGAGCAGAGCAGGCAGTTTTTGGTGTAAAATTTGAAAATAATGGATCATCTTATCCACTTCATCTATAACAGAATTCACTGGAAAACTGCAAGGAAATGGACAAGGATGCTGAAAAGAGTAGATTTTGCTCCTTTTATGCCATGAATTGGAAGGCTGGAAGTCAGCTCTCTGGGATACGGACACAGGCAAACTGAGTCTGGAGCAGAAGAAACACGCTTGTCCTACTGTGTGAACTCCAGGAAAACGTTCTCGGAAATGTCTGAAGAAAATGACAGAGACAGGGCCGACAGGGCTTGGCGCGATGCACTCTCACTTGCTGAATTCAACAGTGATTTTGGGGCACCCAACACTAGAATTTTGCATCTTGGGCCCTAGAAAGCAACCGGGACATGGTGTTCCCGATGTCTGACCATGGGCCCTGACCGGAGATGTGGCTCCCAGGGGTGTCCCCTTCTTGCGGAAGCAGCTGTCCGAAGAGCAGAGTGCAGGTTCACACATCCCTGCGAGCGTGGACACAGTGGTGACGGCTTGGACCACTGGTGGTACAACGGGTCTACTCGCTGTTATCGGTCTTTTGATGAAATTTACACAAAGTCTAGCTAGTTGCTTGAATTTGAAGAGTGACTACCCAAATACGAATATTAATCAATAGTATTCGTGCCAATTAAAAATTATTACAATCATCAACAAATGTATTTGGTTCATTAAACTGAAAGAAATGTATCTGCATTCATGAATTTCTTTAAAACATTTTATATAGAGAGGCGGCTGCTTTGTGCAGGTGCAAAACATCTTAATGTGCTTCGGTTGTTTTGGGGGTCACAGTGGCCCCCGCTTTCCCAGACAGTCATGCAGGGACTTAGCCGGCTCAAGCCGAGGGGATGATTGAATTCAAAGTGGAGCTGCCCAACAGCAAGGCTGAGAATGACAGCCCTGCCGTAACTGAATAAGGTGGGGATCGACTTCCTAAACCCTGGTCCTCCCGGTGGTGCCGTCTCAGGTGGAAACCAAGGATGCCTACGGCAGCTGTGATGGTCAATTTTCACGTCAGCTGTGGTGCCGGATGTTTGGTCAAACACCAGGCTAGATGCTGCTGCAAAAATGGTTGTGAGTATGACTACTGTTGAAGCAGACTCCGGGTGCAGGAGGTGAAGCTGCACAGTGTGGGTAGGCTTCATGCAATCAATTCAAGGGCTGGAGAGCAAAGACGGACGCCTCCCCAGGAAAGCGCACAGAATAATGTGTGCTCAGATGTATCCTTCTCCTACCGACCCGTATTCCCAGCCTAAGGGGAGGGGTGGGGGAGGGGAGAAAAGAATTGAGAGGTGCTGCACGCAGGGACCCGCTCCCCATGAGGACTGCGATCCTTATGCACCACAAATATGGACTCATAAAAATTAAAATTGAAAACCAGCAGCAGCAACAGAAAACTTTGACCCACCTGCACAGAAAATCTATGCCATTATCCACAACAACCAAGAAAGAGAGCCTGCTATAAGCCGGGTTTCAGGAGGCCAGACGGCTGACTCCAGTGACAGTCCAGAAGGCTAAGCAATAAGTCACATAGCAACTGGTCCCAAGCAACCAGGAGTTGATCAATAACTGAAAGCTTCTCTAACTCACAGCCCTGTTTCCCACATAAGAACAACCAGAGCCAAGGAAGCCAAATGTGCTCCTCAGCAGAGGACGGGTGCCGGCTTCTGCTGAGTGTGGGGCTCACTGGAGGCACCCCTCTCTCCACTAGAAGGCTTTCCTGCTCCTTGGCTGGCCTTCAAGCTTCCACTGCCCAAACACAAGTGGTAGTGGCCAACTTGCAGCTGTAAATAAAAACACCTTTCTCATTTGGTTGGTCTTTGCTTATTTCCACAGCCCTGAGGTCTTGAGATGGCAAGAAATCCGGCCTACCAGCTTCCACAGTGACATACAACCTCCCTCAAAATGCTGCCGCCTGTACAGACCAAATTCTCAGCCCTATGCATATCATTTGTAACACAGACAACACACAATAATGCACGTTCTCCTATAATCTCCTCCTACTGGACACAATTCTCCAGGTTCCATGGTTATTTTTCTTCAGAACAAAACTAATAGCAACAGCAAGAGATAATATATACTATGAGATGGAAGTCTTTTTATACAAAAGCAATTTTTGAAAAACCAGTCCAAGCCAGGTGTGATGGTGCACATCTGTAATCTCAGAACTTAGGAAGCTGAGACAGGAGAATCACTGTGAATGCCAGGCCAGCCTGGGCTACACAGCAAGACCCTGTTAAAAGAAAGAAAGAGAGAAAGAGAGAGAGAGAGAGAGAGAGAGAGAGAGAGAGAGAGAGAGAGAGAGAGAGAGAGGGAGAGAAAGAAAGAAGAAAGAAAGAAAGAAAGAAAGAAAGAAAGAAAGAAAGAAAGAAAGAAAGAAAGAAAGAA
>NW_004955423.1:21542178-21599724 GCF_000276665.1 Chinchilla lanigera
CTATTATTATATTATCCTTCTTTTATTCTTTAAAATAAAAAAAAAAAAAAAAAAGAAAGAGAGAAAGTAAAGAAAACTCAGTCCAAAAGTCTGTTTGATTTATGATTTAGGACAATAACTTGCTGATACACAGTTAACTACAAAAGATTCTGTTTTCAAACATAGCTTCCTTCAGCTTAATAAATTTATTATTTTAGATGAAAATATAAAAAGAATAAAAGGGGCCTTTAATTTACCATGTATAGAATTTGTAACAAATCTGCAGCACTAAGGTTTGAGAATGATAGTTACCCAATCAAGTTTACAAAAAATTAATACTAGAGGCTAAGACCGCTACAAGCAGCTTCTGGGAATTAGAAGGACACCTAGAAATATGAGTTGATGTCACATAATAGAGGAATATCACAATGAATTTGATAATTGCATTTATTTTTTGAAAAACAATAGGTAATAACTTTAAATCAGTAGAAATTCAGAATAGACTTCTCAAGTATTTGATTTTTGACATATGATAATTAAATGTAAACCATTGCTTTCAATATTCTTCAGCAGTATGCAAAAATCAGGCCTGATTTAAGAAATATCATCTAGTAGCCTGACTTCATTACAAAGCATCAAAAATGAATCACCATTGTACTGTAAACATGATCAATGTAAGTCTTAGGCTATGAAATGAAGAACCCACAGCACAAATCTCACCTCCTCCAGAAGCAAATATGTAGCAAAATGAACAAAAGATATTCACAGAATTGATCTCTCAGTTACAACCACATATACAGGAAACGTTTCTAACAGGGAAGATCCCTACAAGGTTATAGCTGCAGAAGGTAATGAGGTGCCTTAAAATTTTCATTTGAAAATTCTGCAAAGCCTCATTCATGGTCCATTCAATTATCCAGAAGATGTGATCTTGTCAGGAAGCAACTCCTACCGGCAGCTTGCAGTCCTACTTGAGGCTTCCGCCTGCAGGGTGCTGTATTAACAGTGCACAAGATAATACGTTATTACGTCTTCAGGCAAAGACTTCGCCTCCTCAAGGAGTCTATTCTGAATACTGTTAATCTTCAAATCCACATTTTGACCTGAATCTCCTGCACTGTTATCTGTGCTGTCTATGATAGGAAGAGAACCTTTGGATTTCACAGTAAATACGACCATCTCCCACCCGCAAGATCTGAGAAAGAGAAAGAGGGAAATACAACTTACTGCTGCCTTCAGAGCTTGATCTAAATCTTCCAGAAGGTCTTTTTCATCTTCTAAGCCCACAGACAGCCGAATCAGCGTGTCGCTGATTCCAAGGGCTTCTCTGTCATTCTTCGGCACCGATGCGTGGGTCATGACTGCCCTAGAAGATGTGGCAGATTTGGATCATTATCTTGTACCAGGGAAGGTAGATTTCTGTCTCATCTATTGCAATGACTTTTCAATTTGTTCTGTTCCAAACATCAAGTTTTTCATACCTGTATAATTTTTCGTGTGCAAAAACAAAAGCAAAATAATTATGATAATTTCTAATCATGACCTTAAGAGCAAACCAAGATTTTAAAATCCTGCTTATAACCAGCGGTAAGGTACACTCAATCCCAACACTGGAGGCACCTATCAAGCACCCCCATCCAGGAGGGAGATACTAGCCTCCAGCATGTATGGGGTTTGATCAAATTATATGGTGAATGCTTAAAATTTCAAAAATATCACAATAAAAGACACAGTGCATGAATCCCCCTCAAATTTTCCCCTCACTTTGAGCACAGGTATCTCATCATTTTTGCCACTTTCTGAAGCAGTTCTGGAAGTCATTTTCCTGAGTGTCTTTATGAAGTGTGATCAGAAATATGGTAACTGCTGCTGTCAAGCTCCATCCAACAGAATGGCAGACAAGATGGTGTCCCCGCCCACCTTGCTCACCAGCTTGGCACCGTGCAGCATCTAGCTGTCCCCCAAAGTCAAAGTGACCGTGAAAGGGAAAGGTTTTGAAGGGACTTAGGACATCCAGGCAGCCACAATAGTGCAACTAAAGACACAAAAGAGGACTTCGAGTTCCAGAACTGCTTCAGAAAGTGGCTAGAACCACGGGATCTGTGTGTTAAGTGAGGGGGAACATTCCGGAGGAGATTAATGGCAATGTATCCTTATTGTAACGATTTTTAAAATATTTAATATTCAGTATTTTTTTTTATCGCATCTCGTAGATAACAACATCAGCCTGGATGAATGAGGCTTTCTCCAGAAGCCATGTACCCATGACCACGCTGCTGGACAGCCACTTTTAAGTGGCCTTTTGGGCAACAGCTTGCAAAATTAATTCCTTCTGACACAGTGGATTAAGCCGGAACTGCCCCTTCTGAGGAGGATCAGGGAAAGACAAGCCATGACGATAGTATCAACCACTAAGCATCAAGAATCTCAGCACATGTAACCCACGACATAGAGTCCTGGAAGAACTTTTCAAGCTCACTAGCAGCTCATCGTTACTACCAACATGCATAAATGTAGAGCTGCTATTCTGTGCAGGCACTAGAGTAAGAACTAGAAACCAGGAACAATGAGGTATTTAGATAACCAAGAGCTATGACTAGGGCAATTCACAAAACAAAGTGATCTACAGAGACCTTCAAGGAAGTATGGGCAAAAGGTCTTCCGGAGCCTGGAGGAAGGGGATAGCTCTGTGGACTGAGGCACCATGGTGGGGAGACTGAGAGGCTGGACATTAACTGAAAGAACTTAACACAGTACTTATAAGTACCTGGAATATAAAGTAGGTGCCCCATGAAGCTTAATTCATAGTGGTAGTTAACGTTTACTAAATTCAGTACTTAATATGAACTGATGCATTAGGGGAGGGATTTTCCCCCCACACTCTCAGGACCACCCTAAGAACTAGGAAATCCAGATTGAGAAAGGAAGGATCTGACTGAGAAAGGACGAGAACTGCACTAAGGTTTGAGAGAATCCACATCCTTGGGCTGGGAGCTGAGCCCAGCATATGCTGTTTCCACCTCCGGCCTCCTTATCGCAGTACTGATCCCATCGCAGCAGAGTGGGTGGAGACAGAACTAAGAGTGACAACAGACAAGCCCTGACCTAAATTCTCTCTTCCCCTGGCATCCAAGCCTGAGCCGCAGTGTCTCTGGGTGAAGCAACTTTAAACCGAATTCCTCAATGAATCAGGTGGCATCTATTTTTAAGAAGCTAGCCCTTAACATAATACACACTTCATTACTATAAAAAACAAACGCGTTTCATATGCTGAGTGTGCCCCCTTGTGCACTCAGACTTGCTAGCAGGCATCTTCCTGGAAGACTAACAGGAAGGTTATCTATGTTATCCGAATTATTTCTTTGTAAGACTGTTTGGCTCTCTCTATAACCCATAAGCCACAGTGAGGAGAGAAGCAAGCCTAGACTTTGATAATCCCTGGCATTCCTCAACACACTGCTTCTAGGATAAAGGTGCCCAGTTAATACGTATGAAAATTAAAACACAAGGCAAATCATGTGTAAGTGCCTCAGTTGAAAATTATTAGGTGATGACATTGACTTCACATTGCAGTAACTACAACAGAGGTCACAGCAACATTCAATAAAGGCAAGATTCAGTTCAGAAACGTTTGGTAGACAACTACCAATAAATGATACTTGATACTTTAATTATTAACCCCATTTTATGGGTAAACAATAGGAAGCTTAATAAAAAGTTTAATGAATTGGTGGAAACATGTCTCAAATTGAAACGTAGGCTCCTGTTACCCCCCCTCACTATTTTTGATGTGAAGTCTCAAAACCAAAGTTCCTCCTTCACCACAGCTGGTGGGAGTGTAGAGTGGTGCACTGTGGCAATCAGTGTGGAGACTCCTCAAAAGACTAGGACTAGAGGTCCCATTAAACTCAGCTATTCCCCTTCTGGGTATCTTCCTAAAAGAATTAAAAGCATCATATTGATGGAGACCACTATGAAGCAACCCTGAGCAGGACTTAAATTAAGCAATTGGCTTTTCATGTTGACTTGTGAGTCTGTCCAAGGCCTAGGTGTCTTATCTGGAGATGGGTGGTGGACTCATAGTAAGTGAACCTCTGTGAGTCACTAACACCTACTAAAGCTTGTAATGGCGGATGTGGTCTTTTATATAATGGAGTACTACTTAGCCATAAGGAAGGAAGGGTAATCTTGAGACATTTCTAGGTAAATAAAGGCACCTTGAGAACACACCCTTAAGTGAAATAAATCAGACACACATGTAAATATCACATAGTTTCTCTGGTATGAGAAACTGGAAGTAAGTCAGGACCAAAATGTGTAACAAATATTGGGTAACAGGAAGAAAATATGCAAATGGGAAGTGGTCCTAGGAGGAGGGTAGGGGGAAAGGAAGGAAGGGAAAAGAAAAAAACAAGAAGAAAAGGAAAAATGAAAACAAAGCTTGTGTAAATAGGGAGGGAAAGAGGGGCTCAAGGGAAGGGAGGGGGACGAAAGAAAAAAGAAGAACCAAGATAGATCGTGTATAGGTACAAACTCCTAGGAGGAATGTGATCATTATGTATACCTAAAATGTACCAGTAAACTTAATTTAAAAAACAAAACTAGAGTCACCAACAGATTCCCGGGCAACATCTGAATCAATCACCTAAACTCTCAGGATCTTGGCTTCCTTATCTGTAAAATAAACAGCCGGACTGCATGACCTTAGACAGCTTCCTGTCCTTATCTCTGATAGAAAGCATGGTGCTGTGATGCAATAGCTGGGCTGGCTGGCTCGGGCAGCCAGCGCATGGTTTCCATGGAAACCATGGAGTGGGGTGTATCCAGCAGACAGCATGGTGCAACCAAGAACCTTGCAGGGCTCTTCGCTGACACTCGAGGGTGTGAGGCAGTTTCCACGGAGACACACTCTCTGTTATCAGGAGCCTTTTTAACAGACTGGCAGAACAGCCCCTGAGGTTTCTTCCAAGGCTGCCTGGGTGGCCCGAAGTCAGAAGTCTGAGGCGCTAGAATGTCATCACTGCTGGAATCTGTCCAAGGCAGATGAGGAAAGAGAGCAACCTTTGGATGAACACAGCTCCCTGAGAAGTAGCTCCAGCTCTGGGCAAGCTCTCCATCCTACCTGGGTTACGGTGCGCGCTGATCAGGTAGCGCCACACCAGGCTTCCTGTCAAATATCTGGGGTTATCCCTGGGCTTGGCATCCTCCATTTCCACACAATCATTAAAGCCCACTCTAGATTTAAAGTACTGAAAAATATAGAAATATACTTACGGAAGCTCAGCAAGACTTTCGTATCCTCCCAAACTCTCAGCCAGAGTAAATACCTGAAACACAGGAGACAGACACTTAGACCTTCCAGTGAAACAAAAATCCTGAAATCTACAAGTGAATGTTTCTAGTGACATGGTCCTAGCATGGGGAGGTGGAGAACAGCAGTGATTGTGAATAAACTGAATATTAGGCAAGAAACTGAGGGAAAAAGGGAGAATAATATCTGTAGCAATGATTTCACCCACTAAACAAATTATGTTTAAACTTTTTTTTTTTGGTACCAGGAATCGAACTCAGGACCTTGCGCTTGCCAGGGAGGTGCTTGTGCTGCTGAGTAATATCCCCGGCCCCTCTATATCGCTGGCCCCTAAACTTTTAAACCAGCAAATGCTTACCAAAGTGAATCTCCTACACTATCCTAATCTGGCTCTGTACTTACTTAAGTAGTATTCTACATGAACTCTAAAACTTCAAAAGGATTTTTTTATTGTTTGCTTGTTTATTGTGAGATAGGATCTTGCTATGTAGTTCAGGCTGGTCTTGAACTGATTATGGAACATTGCTCAACATGAAGCAATTCCCCTGCTTCAGCCTTCCAGGTGCTGTGATTACAGGTGTGTGCCACCACACCCAGCCTTGACCTGCTCTCTGTCTTCCTGTCTGAAGCTATCACCTCCCACATGTCATACTATTGGCCAGCAGCCCCTCACCAGAGGCCAAAGCCAGGGGGCCACCTCATCTTGGACTTCCAGCCTCCAAAACTGTGAGCTAAATAAGCTCTTTTCTTTATAAAGTGCCTGCCCCATGTGTCTCATGATAGTAATATGCTTACCCTCAGGTATAGTAAAATACCTGGACAAAGGTATTGGACAAAGGTATGGACAAAGATATGCCATAGTGTCAAATGATTTTGCAAAAAAAAGGGGCGCACCAGGTCATGATGCACACCTGCAATCCCAGCACTCAGGAGGCTGAGGCAGGAAGATCACTGAGAGTTCAAGGCCTTTGGGCTATGCAGTGAGATCCTGTCTCAAAAAAAAGCAATATGTTGTAAAATGTTGTATGTCTGTTAATGTTTCCCTCCTTTTATCTTTAAAATTAAAAAAAAAAAAAGCAACAAACAAACAAACAAACAAATCTTTTTTCCTTTTGAGGCAGGGATCTTCTCATGTTGCTAAGGCTGGTCTCAAAGTCATGGTTTCAACTGTTCCTCCCACCTCGGCCTCCCAAGTAGCTGGGGTTACAGGCATTCACCACCTTGTCTGGCTCGATTTTACAAATCCTCCTGAAACTGCTCTCCTAGTACTTAGCCCTTCCTTTCTAATCTGAGAGCAGAAGGGTTTGAGGCACCCAGGAGACTCGGACTTCATCCCACTGCAGCCTTCCTTAGCCCTGGCGCCCTGAACTCTCAAAGCTGCTCCAGGAGGTCCAGGTGAGCCCAGTGTGGAGGACTCGGCCTCTGTTGCAGGACTCCTAGAGCCTCTGGCCCTTGTGGGAAACAGACAAAAGTGCCACTGGGAGGTTGGATCTTGGAACTGCCCTGGGCGGGTCAATCACTGCATGCTTGCCTGAGGTCTGACGAAGCACAGTACAACCCTGGGTTGCGAGTAATGTTCTGCGTGTGTTCTGTAAGTTGCGTGAACATTCCTAATCAATTTTAACTTGGTAAATGAGCAGCGTGTTACAATAGCAGTAGGACGTGATGTCGAATGTCACACGATCACATCTGAGACAATGGTCCCCCCTGCAGGATGGCAGGTGATCGTCTCCCAGCAGCGAGGGGTGATGGAGGAGATCTCATCCGCGCAGCAGGAGGAGAAAGAGGAGGAGGAATCCCTCACTTCAAGTGAGACTGGGGAGCTGTGGAACGAGTAGGAAACTGCAGCATTTCGTAGAAAACATCACCTGAATAAGACTACGGCAGTGCAAGCAATGAATCTGTTTTGTGACAACGCGGTGCCACATTTCCACGAAACCCTCAAAAGGAAGCAAGTGTGGTTGGGTAACCTTCTCCTTAAAACTGCATGAAAACAAAAAGCTTCCACGGAGCCAATGGACAGCGGTGATTCCCTTAGTGACAGGGAAAGGCGTCCTACACAATAGCCCTCTCTCTCGTCTCCCTCAAACCAGCCACGAAGCTTTGCAAAGGTAAGTACAGCTTCATTTGCTTATTTTTCTTCATATTTTATATTTTCTTGATTATTTTGTACTATGTTATGGTACTATAATCATTTTAAATGAATATTCTTGGGCTGTGGAATGAATCATCGGAGTCTTCATTACTTCGTAGGGGGAAATTCAATTCAATAGACAAGTGCATATTTCCAGAATGAATTATGCTTAAAAACCAAGGTTTGACAGTATTTCATTTGAAAAAGGGTTCACTTTCAAATAAATTTGAAAGTCAGTGCATTAGAAAATTCTGTCCCGGCCAGGCTTGGTGGTATACACCTGTAATCCCAGCACTCAGGAGGCTGAATCAGGAGGATCATCACGAGTTCGAGGCCAGCCTGGGCTACATAAGGAGACCCAGTCTTTAAAAAAAGAATTTTTCTGTCCCTCTCTGGATGGTTGGAGGGCATGCAGAGTCAGGCAAAAGAACATATTCAGATGTCTGCTACTAAGCCACTGTCATTTACACCACTTTCAACCCAGTGGGTTTGGTGTTGAGGACCGTGGGTGTGGCCGGCAGCGCAGAGCCTAGGGAGAGACGGGCCGAATGAGAAGGTTACCTTCAGGTGCTTCAGGAAGGTCTCGGCATGCTGGAGAGAGCCCTTGATGTAGCAGGTGACCATCCCCGGGCAGCCTGTGCACTGCCGCTTGGCCAGCTCATGCTGCGGGTGAGAGGGCAGCCCTGCAACCACAGGGGCACAGGTCTTCTTTTAGAGCCCAGCACATGACTTCCAGGGCCAAAGTTTCATCGTCCCCTTGGGGATAAGGCCTAGTGACGAGGCCAGGCTCCCTGGCCACCTCCCTGGCTTCCTGTGCGTGTGGCGTTTCCAGCCCTCTACGTCCCGGCCACACCGCATGCTTCACCCCAGCTGCAGCTCACTGCCTTTGCGTCTCAGGACCTCTGCACGTGCAGTCACCTCCCCAGCCCCTCCTTACTCACCTCCTGTAATTCCCTGCTTAATACCAGGCATGAAGGAAAATGACGGGAGTGCTTACATTCTTAGATTTTACTGTAATGAAAGACTCATGGCCATAAATCCCCTCAAACCCTCCCTCTACTTGAAGCGCAGTGTCCCATTGTCCCGGTCACGTCCTGCAGCAGCTCCGGCATCCTCTCTCGGAGGGTCTTTAGCTGCGCTGTCCTGGCTGCCTCGATGTCCTGAATCCATTCAAAACATTTCCCTTTCCTGCTCATTCTGACTTTGGGGAGGAGCCAGAAGTTGCACGGTGCCGGATCCCACGACTAAGGTGGACGAGGACACAGCATCGTGTTTTGAAGACCCTGTCTTTACACTGGATGGAGCTGGGTGGCAGCAGTCACTGATTTTGTAGGACACTTTGTAAAGACACTCAGGAGAGAGGACTCCAGAGCTGCTGCAGAAAGCGGCAAGAATGATGGGCTAAGTGTGGTCAAAGCAAGGGTGGGGATTCTGAGCGGATTTAATGGCAATGTGTCTTGTTTTTTTTTTTTTTTTTTTTGGTACCGGGAATCGAACTCAGGACCTTGCACTTGCCAGGCAGGCACTTATGCCACTGAGCTACATCCCCTGCCAGGCAATATGTCTTCAATTATAATATGTTTTGTAAAATTTAAACATTCACTCTGCGTATTTCAACCACAGTTTGTATTTGTCTTATCCATCAGACCTACTCCGTGAAGGTAAATCTATTTCCTCTGTTAATAATTGGATCCCATTCCTAGTGCAGGCCTTGGCCTACAGCTGGTGATTCATAAACATTTGTTAGCCAGCATGGCGGCACCCGTCTCTAATCCCAGCACTCCAGAGGCTGAGGCAGGAGGATCGCCGTGAGTTTGAGGCCACCTTGGGTTACACAGCAAGCTGAAATATTATACATAGCAAAACCCTGTCTCAAAGAAAAAAAACTTGTTGAACAGATCTGAAGTCCCTGGGCGCATCCCTTCTGACAGGTGTGACAGTACTACTTGGCAGGACACGGCTCCCGCATTTTCTCACCTTCCATCCAGACAGACACCACCCAACAGCCTCTACCAAATCCACTTGGGACCCGAGCTCTTGTACACGGTTTAATCACCGTGATGGCAGAGCGGTGACCGCCCCAGGACTACATGGTGAGGGCCTCAAAAGCACCTCTCGTCAGTTCAGATTCGATTGGTTTCTGGGGTCCAGCACTGCACTGGAGCTCCAGAGGAGCACCTTAACTACATCGATTGAAAGAGAAAACCTGGAACCAGAAGAAAAGCAGGCAGAGAAAGAGAAAGGAGGACCAAGGCCTTCAACACAGAAGCGTAAAATGGAAGGAGCGCCTGACGGTCAGGAAGGAAAAAGAAGGTAAAACTATGAGTGCGTATTTGTTGCATAATCACTAACTTTAAAACAGTAGTTCTTTAGTTCACAGGTCTTCATAAGACGCACTGTCCACTGCTCTACTGTTATGTCCTGCAGAGACAGCAGGTTCATCTGTGTACCGAGCTAGAGATGCAGTGTGTACTGTCACTTTTTAAATGCAACAGCTGTGCTCAAATTGTTTTTATCATGAACACTTGAAGTAATAAAATAGGCTTCATTTATTGTTTTTTTTTTTAAAAAAGGATCTTTAGAAACCGGTTAGCCTAAAATCACCACAGTTTAAAGCCAGGTACAACACATTTTAAAAACTAACATGAAGTCTGCTAATTCCACCAAGCACTTGTAGGGGAGGGATTCAAAGGAGAAAGTCGGAGAGCTCAGGGGAACTGAGGCACATACGCATCAAGTCTCAGAGAGACAAACGTCTCCCAGATTAATGGGAGGCCAGCGCTGAACGGCAGAGTAACAAGGTCGTAAACAAAGCCCCGAAAAGTGCAGCAGTGTGCGCTCGGTGTGCGCAAGCCTCAACGCTGAAGGCCATCGCAGGAGCATGGAGGACCTAGGACGAGTTTCCTAACTCCCAGCATTCACCAGACCAAAGACCGCATCTGTCTGCTCCCCACAGCCGCATAATAAATGGACAAGTGGGGCCTGGTAGTGCACATCTGCAACACCAGTACTCTGGGAGGCTGAGGCAGGAGGATTACAAGTTCCAGCTCAGCCTGAGCAATTTCTCGACTTAGTGAGACCCTGTCTCAAAATTTAAAAAATTTAAAAAGAGCTGGGGATGTAGCTTAGTGCAGAGGCCTTGAGTTCTATTGCCAGTAAGAAAAAAAACAATAATAAATAAGTAGCCAAAAATATATGAAAACACCTAAACAAATAAATGAGGCTACACATGGTGGTACATGCCTGTAATCTCAACACTCAGGAGGCTGAGGCAGGAGGATCGCTGTGAGCTGAAGGCCAGCTTGGGCTACAAAGTGAGTTCAAGGCCAGCCTGAACTGCATAGTGAGACCCTGTCTCAAAAACATAGACAGATAGACAGACAGACGGGCAGACAGATAGATACATGCCACATGAACGGGGAGCTCTGAATGACACTTAAGTCCTCGTCGGAATGTAGCTCCTTAGAAAGCAGATCAATAAGCCGGGTAAGGGAACACCTATAATCCCAGCACTCTGGAGGCTGAGGCAGGAGGATTACTGAAAATGTGAGGCCAGCCTAGGCTACAGAGCAAGACCTTGTGTCAAAAAAAGAAAGAAAGAAAAAAGAAATCAGATGAACGTACCAGGATAGACAACCTTTTCTATCCGGGGGTCGGATTCCAGGAACCGGGCCACGGCCATTCCATTTTGGAAATGCTTCTCCATTCGGATCTGCAGGGTCTTGAGGCCGCGGATGCACAGGTAACAGTCGAGTGGGGATGGCACGGTTCCGAGAGCTGCGGAGCGAGCGCGTCTTGTGTTAGCGGTGCGGCAGGGGCCGGGACATCAGGTGCCCCCCGTTCACTGAGGGGCCTGTAAAGCCAGCTCCAGAGCTCTATGGGGGAGCTTTGGGGGGAATTGCTGGATCGAGTCAGGACATGAAAATGAAGCACAAAATGTGCTTTAAAATAAGAGGGGAGCCTAAGGCAGGAGGAGCCCCATGAGTTCAAGGTCAGCCTGGGCTACACAGGGAGTTCAAGGCCAGCCTGAACTGCATAGCCAGACCTTGTCTCAAAAAACCAAACAGTTTTTAAAAGGGGGGGCAGGGATGAATCTCCTATAAAATAAGTAAAAACACAAAAGTATGAACTTTTTAACTATGAAGATAAATAGTCCTGTGGATGATTTGGGCAGGGGGTGCTGGAGACAGGGTATCTCTATGTAGTTAAGTATGTCCTTGAATTCACTATGTAACTCAGAGTGGTCTCAAACCTCCTGCCTCAGCCTCCCAAGTGCTGGGATTACAGGCGTGCATCACCACACCCAGCTCCATTTTTTAAAATACTTACTATTTTGCAGGAAACGAAGTCGGCTATGGAGGTCTTCAGAATTCACCGACACTAAGCCCATCACCACATCACTATGACCTACAGCAAAACGAAACCGTTCGTGGGGACAATTTATGTTTGTTCTTCACTGCATAGTTCCAAAATGTAACTTTCTTTTGAAAAACAAATCTCAGGAAAAAAAGTCCGCTAAAAGAAGTTCAAGTAAACCATATTCATTTTGACAGGAGCAAAACCTATTCCTAAAGCAATAAAGTAAAAAGCATGTAAGAGCTAAATATGCTTTCCACGGGTGAAAGTTTAATCTTTGACAGTAAATTACAACCCTTTCCTCCTGAATCATGAGCATAGTTTCACCTTCTATGAATTAAATCCTATTATTAATTTTTTTTTTTTTTTTTTTTTTTGGTTTTTCTCTGGTACCGGGAACTGAACTCATGACCTTGTGCTTGCCGGGCAGGCACTTTGCCACTGAGCTAAATCCCCAGCCCCTTATTAATTGAAATATATATATTTTACTTTGTACCCAAGTCACAGATAAAACCTATATAATGGTAGAAGAACAAGGATCAAAATGTCAACTCCTACGCTCCCTTCCTGACCCTGAAAAGACCACGCAGGAAGTAGGCTGTGCGCATCTTACCATTCATGTACTTCGTTGCAGAATACATGCAAATATCAGCTCCCAGAGCCAAAGGCCGCTAAAAGACAAAGAAGGCTTTGCTTTTACATGAGAAACCATTTGAAAATACGTCTCATCATGTACTTGCAATTTTAATTCTACTCCCATCCTAGTCCATGGGAACTTTGCACATATTTGTCTACCTGAAAATTTTTCAGATGTCTCTGATACGATGTATTTTCCTCTTTGACTCTGACCGAATAAATATAAAAATATGAAATATTGGGCCCCCTACAGAACCTGAAAGCACAAGGTAGACAGAAATGGCAGAGAGATGTGTCCAGGCCCGTGCCTCTGTGCAGAGAGAGCGACTTCGGACCGGTCTTTGAAGTTATTACCAGACGCACACACGTTATGACTCATTCCACACACAGAATGGCTCAGTCATCCAGCAATTTGTACGCCCAGTAAGTAAGTATGAACGACTCTGCTTATGTTTTTGATCTTTAAGACTTTATGAGGTGTTTCGTGATTATTCACACTCGGGGTGTCACAATATTAACCCCCACTGCCTCTTTTTTTACACAAGTTTTGCCAAGTATAAAGTCACCTATAAAGAAATTTGTTTGGGTTTCTCTCCTGCCTAATTTTGACGCATATTAATCCTTTAGTCTTAAAATATCTTCATTTACAGTGGGAGTTAAGGTTACTACTGAATAATACATTATCAGCATGCTTCCATGTATATTTCCTTCCATCTCTTCTCTTCCTTCTTTCCTTCCTTCCTTCTTCCTTTCCTTCTTCCTTTCTTTCCTCCCTCTCTCCCTCCTTCCCTTCCCTCTCCTTTCCTTCCTTTCTTTCTCTGTTTTTTTCTTTCCATTCTGAGGATTGAACTCAGAGCCTTCACACTGAGCTATACTCTCAGGCTTTTTCACTTGTTTTGTTTTCTATTTCAAATCAGAGTCTTGCTAAATCAGAAAGTTATCCAGCTGGGTTAAAACTTGTGATCCTCCTGCCTCAGCCTGCCAGAGCACCAGGATTATAAGCATTCACCATCACACCTGGCCTCATTTTCTTTTAAAGTGCCCAGGGGACTTAGCTAAAGTGCTGGGGATTTAGCTCAGCGGCAAAAAGCGCCTGCCTGGCAAGCGCAAGGTCGTGAGTTCGGTTCCTGGTAAAAACCAAAACCAAAAAAAAAAACCAAAAAAATTTAAAAATTAAAAAAAAATAAAATAAAGTGCCTGCATGTTTGTTAAGAAAACAAACAAACAAACATTTGTAGAAAAAAGGCTGCACCTTGAGACCATGATGTTAAGTGAAATAAATCAGATGCAGAAGCATAAATATCACATGGCTTCTCTTATATGAGGAACCCAAAACATAAATAAAGAGTAAAATAAAAGGTAATAGGACGTTAAAAAAAAAAAATAGATCTTTTGCAAATGGGAAGAGGATCAAGGGATGCAAGGAGGGTAGAGGAAGTGGATAGAAAAAGAATTAAGGTGCGTTATGCACATGTACCAGCTCCAAACAAGGAGTGTGAGCAGTATGTACTGCAAACAGGGGCTAATAAAAACCAATAAAAATATTTTTTAAAAAACAAAAGGAAAAGGTGGACAAGTCGATCATAGAGCCTCTCCAAAATGATCTAACAAGAAGAACAAAAGAGAAAGAACCTGGAGTGCAGGAGGCAGAGAAGAAAGGAAAAGAATGGAAGATTATGGAGGGTTTGCGCTAAGGAGAGGTAACTGTGGAAGAGTCAGTGTGAAAGAGATCATTTCAAGGACGTGTGTGCATCACTTCAAGAATTCCTATGCTGAAACCTAATCAGCAGTGCCAGGGGGTCAGGCGGTGGGGTCTTTGCTCATGAAGGCAGAATGGAATGAGTAGCTTCACAAGAGAAGCCTCTGCAAGCTGGGTGTGGTGGTACACAGCTATAAACCCAGCTTGAAGAGGAAGGCAGACAGATAGAAAGACAAAGAGGCCCTGGAGTGTTGTTTGGGTTCTTCTGCATTGTAAGGACACAGGGAAATGCCATCTCTAAGCCTAAAGTTTGCTTTCACCAACTCTGCTGGTCCCTCAGTCTTGGACTTCCTGGCCTCCAGAACTGTTAAGTAACACATGTCTGTTCATAAGCTAGCCTGTTATTTTGCTATAGCAGCCCGAACAGACAAGATAGGAGGAGCTCAATAAATACTTACTTATAATGTAAAACAAATTAGGCAGAAACCCCTAGCACAAATAAGTTACCGACACAGATAAGTCAATGATACGGAGGTTAGTCACAGTCTATGGGGGTGGAGAGAAGAATAACTAGAAAGAAAGAGAAATGAAAAAATGTGTGACATATACTGTGATTACACTGAGTAGAACTTTTCCTTTTATAAGTAGTTAGCAGATTAGCTAGGTAAGAACTTGATTATTACAAAAAGTCAGGCATGATAATGTACGGTTGTAATCCCAGCATTCAGGAAACTGAGGCAGGAGGATCACCATGAGTTCCATGAACTACATAGCAATACCTTGGCTCAAAAAAAAAGAAGAAAAGTTTTTTATGTGGTTATCCTTCAACATATATATAAAAACACATGAGAAGTGGGTAATCAAAAACTGTTTTATAACCAAATAGATATTCAAGTATCTACTATTTTCAAGGCTTTGGAAATACAATGATAGAGTAAGGCCATATGTTCAAAGCTTTACACATCTTAAGAGAATGGAAAGTTTTTAATTTAAATAATATTTTTAAACCATAGGTATCAGCCAGCATGTTGGTACAGGCCTGTAGTCCCAGCACTCAGAAGGCTGAGGTAGAAGGATCAAGCCCACCCTGGAAAATATAATGAGTTCAGAGCCAGCCTGAACTATAGTGAGACCCTGTGTCAAAAAACCAACCAACCACACCCAGCATGGTGGTGCACGCCTGTAATCCCAGTATTCGGAGCTGAAAGCAGGAGGATTCCCCTGAGTTCCAGGCCAGCCTGAGCTACATAGTAAGTTCAAAGCCAACCTGATCCACATAGTGATACCCTGTCTCAACAAGCAAAAATAATGAACAACAACAAAAACAAACAAACAAATAAGTGGTTAGGGAGGTAGCTTGCTGCAAACAAAAGATACTAAATCCAATCCCATTTAACATACACACACACATACACAAAGGTATCATATAAGGTATCAAACAAGGCTTACAAAGACATTGACTAATGGTAGAAAAGGTCAAAATTGAACTCTTTGCTAAATTAGTAATTGTGATTAGATGATTAGATTTCACAAGTTTGGTAATGATTTTCACATTCACTACTTCTCCCTTTTCTTTTCTTTTTCTTTTTTTTTTTTTTTTTTTTTCAGTACTGAGGATCGAACTACTTCTTCTCCCTTTTCTAATTATGGATAGCTGTGTGGTCCACCAGTCATGTCAAAAGAAAAATCTATTTTCACTTACCTGGAAATATGCAGACATAAAAGAGTTATCCACCGCCAGGATAATGTCTTCATGCTGGTGGACGATGTACGCACAGGCTGCGATGTCAACTAACTTCAAGCTAGGGTTGGTGGGGGTTTCGATCCAAACGAGCTGGAGTTATTCAGAAGAGAAAAGTAGTTTATGGAAGTTCAGTGCACAAACTCAAGCCCCATACCTTGCAACAAGCGAGGGCTTTTTTGGGGGGGGGGGGTTTCTCCAGTACCGGGAACCGAACTCACGACCTTGCGCTTGCCAGGCAGGCGCTTTGCAAGCAAGGGCTTTTTTATACCGGAGTAAAAACACAGGGAAGAAGGTTCATATCTCAGCCCCACCTGCCCTACAAATTTCTGAGCCTCAGCTCAGTAACTTACCCTCTGCCTCCCCCATTTCCACATCTGTATAATGGGGTTTGGGAATATTTGTCCTATAGAGTTGTCAGGCTCAAATAAAGGAATGAACATCAAAGCAAGAAAGCGCTGAACTATTAGGATTATTTTCCATTAAAAAAAAAAAGAGGACTGTTCCACAGACAATACAGTTCAGCGTCTGGAACCTTTGTCAATGGACAAGGAAGAGGGGTCACATCAGACTACAGCCCAGAATTTTCATTAATGAGAATTAACCCTAAGATGCCAAAAATACCTCTAATACTAGAAAAGATAAAAATAACTACCTAGAACTTCAAGATTGTAGGCCTCAAACTAAAGGAGAAAAGAAACTTTGCCAATAGAAGAGTAACAGCTCACGAAGAAAGTGATGTCTGCCTGCATATTCCCAGCCTCCCACAATTACTGGAAAGAGAGTTCTATTTACTAAACAAGGTACCACTATATTGGGTTATATTATCTACTGCTGTCTTCTTACAGGGATTAATGATTCTTTTTAAAATTTCCTATGTCAGCGGGCAAGAGAGCTAGTTGAGTACACTTCCTACTCTGGAATTTTGATACAGAAAAATAGAACATGGCTAAAATAGTGCACATTCTATAAAAATCTTGAATTATGTACAGATAACAAAAAAGAAAAAAGTTACAAAATGGACTTGACACACATTTTTTTTTTTTTTTTAAATTTTCTGAGACTGGGTCTTGCTATGTAGTGCAGGCTAGTCTTGAATTTACTATGTAGCCCAGGCTGGCCTCGAATTCATGCCAATTCTTCTGCCTCAGCCTCCCAAGTGCTGGGATTTAAGGCACATGCCACGAGGCTCAACTTTGGCATGGATTTTAAAATTGAACTGCAAATGACAAGCCTATACATATTTCACAGGGGAAAATATATGAAGTCAGTAAAGAGCCATTATGTAAAGTGTTCTGGACAAAGTTTAATATAATCGCAATTTTCTTTCCTCTTTTACACTAGTTATTCTAACATTTTTTCTTTCAAGAAAGAGTAAAAAGCCAGGTGTGGTGGTGCATGCCTGTAGTTCCAGCACTCAGGAGGCTGAGGTAAGAGGATGGCTGCAAGTTCAAGGCCAGCCTGAACTGCACAGTGAAATCCTGTCTCAAAAAGACAAAAAAAAGGCAGAGGGGTGCTGTAAAGATTTTTTTAAAAAAACTCTCTTGAAAATAAACCCTTGGTGGTGGTACATATCTATAATCCCAGTACTCTGGGAGGCTGAGGCAGGAGGATTATAAATTCAAGTCCAGCCCTGGCAATTGAGTGACATAGTGAGAATCTGTCTTAAAATTTTAAAAAGGGGAGATGTAGCTCAGCATGAGAACTCTGGGTTCAATCCCCAGTACTAAAATAAATAAATGAATCAATCAACTGTAATTACTGAAAGCTAACTCCTATCCTAATTTCTAAAGAAATTATTTCTTTGAGAAAAGATTTTCACTTTCCAGCATTCACTACAACATCACCTTGGGCACAGTTCTAAATGTTAATCCTCCACCAAAAAAAGCGGCAAGGGCTGACTTGTAAAAGATCCTGGTCCTTCTTTTTCACGCCTGCAGAATTTAAATGAGGCCCCAAGAAAGAACTCACATCTGCCATTCACTCAGGCACAAAACACCTCCAGGGGCGCACAAGCTTCCCAGGACCAGAGCAAAGGGCCACTAGTGGCCCATTCTCTCTGTCTGTTATTGCAGCGGGACCCTGGGCACCCAGAAAAAGCCACCGTGCAGAGTGTCCTGCAGTTTGGCAGGCAGCCTTCCTATCATCCTATCATCCAGTAGCTGTGAGGTCTGCTACCCACGCTGGCTTGGTAACACAGAGAAGAACTGTGCGCTCCCACATGGAGAAATCCCATTTTTGATCTCTTGCGGTGTTGGTGATTGAACCCAGGGCCTGCCACATGCCAGGCAAGTATTCAGTCGCTGTGCTCCACCCCTGGCCCATGGGTAGACAAGCTGTACCCACAGCCAGGCATCCAGGTACTTCCTAAGCAAGTAGATGCAACATCTCACTGCATTTTCATAGCTTCTTTTCTTTTTTTTTTTTTTTTTTTTTTTTTTTTTTTTTCTCCGGTACCAGGAACCGAACTCACGACCTTGCGCTTGCCAGAGCAGGCGCTTTTGCCGCTGAGCTAAATCCCCAGCCCCATAGCTTCTTTTCTAATGAAGCCAGCGTAGTCACATCCACTTCGCGAATGAAGACGCTGACACTTTGGCCAAATAATTTGCCCAATGTGGGGCTGGGGATTTAGCTCAGCGGCAAAGCACCTGCCTAGCAAGTGCAAGGTTGTGAGTTCGGTTCCCGGTACCGAAGAAAAACCAAAAAAAAAAAAAAAAAAAAAAAAAATTTGCCCAAAGTAATACACCAGCTATGATACCGAATCAGAGCTGGAATTTCACTCCAGAATTCCTGCATGAATTCCTAATCACTGGGAGACCCGGATGCCAGCCTTTGTTAATCTTGTTGATGTTTTCAATGGCTTGTAATAAAATTTGTTACTCAAGTTTAAATTCTATCCTCTAGTAAACAAAAAAATTGATGAAAATAAGACATCACAGAGAAGACAGGCAAAACTGAGAACTAGCTAAGTTACCTTGGTTTGTGGTGTAATTGCTTCCTCCAGCAATTTGGTTTTGGAACAATCAACAAAAGAAATCTTTAATCCAAATTCAGCTGCCACCCTCCTGAAGTATCTGCTAGTACCTGAGGCAGAACAGAATCAGATAAGATAGAAAAGATATGGCATCAAGAAATGTTCATCCCTTACAGGTATAAACATGTAAAGTTATAAGGAACTCTCAATTGCAAATAAAAATGCAACTAAAAGCAATTTTAGTTAAGCGGCTGGCTATCTGCTATAGTACAGATTAACAAGGCTCCAGTCAAATAAAACACACTTGATTCCCATAACAGGAGATAGAAAGCAGAAAATGTTTCCCAAAATACCCCACCTCACCAGGCCTGGCAGTGCTCGTCTGTGATCCCAGTTCTTGGGAGCTGAGGCAGGAGGACTGTTGTGAGTTGAAGCCAGCCTGTGCTATATAGTGAGTTCAAGATCAGCCTGAACTACTTAGTGAGACTCTATCTCAAAAAACTGAAACAAACAAAATATCCAGTTTCTATTTTCAAACTCTAAGTGGAATGTTCCCTGAAACATTAATAATTTTTTGTAACAATTTCTTCTGAGTAATTAGATCTAAAGTAAATTAACGTTGATAAAATGTCCAAAGTAAACATTCAGTTGATTATTATCCTTTGGTCACAGAAAACAATTGGTTACTATTCTTTGTACTTTCTCGGTGCTTTGGTTGTGTGGTTCTGAAAGCACTTTTCATGGATAAAATGAAATAATGTAAATCTAATTGATTTCTATTTACTTTGAAATAAGATAAATCATTAACACAGAATAATTTCTTATAAAAACTGTTCTGAGCTTTATTTTTTATATTTGCAAAATTTAAAGAAAAAATCTGTACTGACAGTCAACAAAAAAAGATAAACGGCCAAAGATAAACTGGACTTTTGATGTTATAGAGACTGACCCTAGATTGGGAAAATAGTGTAAAGGATTGTTAAAAATCAACAGCTCTCAGGATTTTGTTGGCCATGAAAGTTTGGGGGGGCTTCGTTTTTTGTTTTTGTTTTGTTTGTTTTGTTTTGTTTTCATTTTGAGACACCACCATGCCTGATTGCTGTGAGGTTTTCATAAGAAAGTATAAAATACCTAGAGGCTGGAGATTTGTTCAATTTCAATTGAACAAATTAGTACAAGGGCCCAAGGTAAAATATAAAAACAACACGTAAGTTGTGGAGGGAGGAAATAATCACGAGAACAAGTCCTTTCCTTCTAAGAACTTTGAGATTTAACTTTTTGTTCAGATAAGAGATAGATAAAATGATCATATTCTAGAAGTTACATATTAATTATTTGGAAGCACTTAGAATTTACCGGTGCATTTATGAAATTTTTTGCTTTGTTTTGAATACAAAAATCAGTCTTGCAGCCAGGTGGGTGTGGTGGTACACACCGGCCATCCCAGCACTGGGAAGGCTGAGGCAGAAAGATCACTGTGAATCTGAGGACAACCTGGGCTACATTGTGAGTTTAAAGCCAGCCTGAACTACACAGTGAGAACTTGTCTCAAAAAACCAAAAAAAAACAAACAAAAAAAATCACTCTTCCTCCACCTACAGGAACAGCCAACATACTAACTCTTAGTAACAGGAGTTCTTAAATTTGGATCATTCTGGGTTTCAAGGGTCAGTCTGCAAGACCAATGAAGTGAAAATCCTAAGCATCAGTTGTCGTCTTAAAAACATTTTGGGGAGAGTTCTCTACAGCTTTCAACAGATTTTCAAAAGTTTCCCTGAAACCAAAGTAAAAAGTAAAGCTCGAGAGGGACTGGAAGGGTTGAGTTCTTTGCGAGTGACCTGGTACAGCTTGCCTTCACTGCAGCTAGAAATTTTGCACGACACTAGAACAATCTCCCCTTCAACACTGTCTTCTCTGGAGCAGCATATGTCTGAAAGTTGATCAAGTCCTACATCCTTATATTAGCGGCTTAAATATAATTCTTTGATTCATATATATATATATATATATATATAGTTTGTTTGTTTGTTTGTTTGTTTTGTTTTTTTTCCAGTATCAGGAATTGAACTTATGACCTTGCACTTGCCAGGCAGGCTTTGTGCCACTGAGCTAAAGCCTCAGCCCAATTCATATATGTTTGTAGTACATAATAATCAGATTAATTGTAGGGAATTGGCACACATACATAACCCATCTTAATTCTTTTTACTTCCCCTTCCAGCTGAATTGGAACTCACTATGTAGCCCAAGCTGGCCTCAAATTCATGGTGATACTCTTGCCTCAGCTTCAGAAGTGCTAGGATTACAGGGGTGTCACCACGCCTGATTCTTAAACAATCTCTCTTATAAGCAGGGCACAGACTCTAAGGGTTATGTTCCTCATTTGCCAAGTCTGAGCCAGCCATACTTTTGAAACACAATAAGTCATCAAGAATAGTATCATTCTCGCTAACACAATTCAAAGCTCACTGCATTATCTTAAAGTTTTTTGGAGCCACTGTGAATGAGCAGGGTTACCCACCTCCGTACACATCATCCATGCAAATCACTTGGTCTCCTGCTTTTAAAAGATGAGTAATCGTCACAGCAGCTGCTAAACCCGAAGCAAAGGCCAAACCTAAAATGATAGTTGAGTTACAGTAAACCAAAAAGATAGACCTGTGGATAAAATGTCATCCTCAGTATTTACTCACATGACTTAACATCCCTCTCTCTGCTGATAGGTCAGTCAAGAATAAATAACCTTTATTATTTTTATTTTTTTGAGACAGAGTCTCACTATATACCCCAGGATGGCCTTCTCATGGCTATCCTCTTGCTTCAGCCTCCCAAGTGCTGGGATTACAGGTATGCGCCACCACACCTGGCTCAAATTACCTTTAAAAGATACACACACACACACACACACACACACAGTAGACAGATACTTGGTCTTACATCCATTCTGCCTTAGTTATAACCTTTCTATAAAATACTTCAAAGAAATAATTCTTTGCAAAACTTGACATAAAGACTCATTGTCCATTAAATTACAGTTTTAAAATATAAAACTAAACAAATTTTGAACTTGAGGAATACAGCAAAGATATGATCCATTTTTTCATTATATGGATATAGAATACAATATCCATACACCATTTTGTTAAAATATTTTAAAGAAAACATATTTTTAATTAATTTATTGTTTGTTTATTTGTTTAGAGACAGGGTCTCGTTATATACTCCAGGTTGACCTTGAGCACTCAGGGGTCCTGCTGTCTCAGCCTCCCAAGTGCTGGGATTAAAGGAATGTCCTACCCTGTCTGGTTGGAAAAAAATATTTTTTAAAGAAACTCAGAATCAGAATTGAGATGTACCTGCTAGATTTAAAGATGATGGATGCATTAGTCTGCCCTTATTTAGTATCATTTATATGAAGAATACAAAGATGATTTAATAACAATCTGCTACCCTCGTGAGAAAAAGCTTCGGGGAGTTAATTCCTAG
This sequence comes from Chinchilla lanigera, assembly GCF_000276665.1. Taxonomy (NCBI): domain Eukaryota; kingdom Metazoa; phylum Chordata; class Mammalia; order Rodentia; family Chinchillidae; genus Chinchilla; species Chinchilla lanigera. The sequence goes on from NW_004955423.1 coordinate 21,564,495, forward strand.
CCTCTGAGAGTGTATTATAAAGGGTTATCGGCAACGGCAAAGGCACAGTGCAGCTATTCTCACGCACAAATTATCAGGTGAATGAACCAGAATAATGAAAAGTTTTTTATTCTCCTAAGTAGAGCTATAAAACTGAATTTGTACCCATTTGCACTCATGCATGCCTCTGTGAAAAGCAACAGACAGTTCACAGGGGTGCTGGGGTACATGCTGCTTTTTGCCCGGCTATATAGTTATTTCTACCTGATGATTACACATACGAATACAGTGTCAACTGAGGGACCTCAAGCAAAGTATCCAGTATCTTAGTAAAACACAAGTTTTGAGCAGTGAGTCCTCACCTGGTTTTTTTGTTTGTTTATTTGTTTGTTTTTTGCTTCCTCTTCTTTCCCCCTCTGTGGCACTGGAGATTGAACCCAGGACCTTCACACCCAGCTCCTTCCCTACTCCTTTCAAAATTTAGAGACAGGGTCTCGCGAAGTTGCTAAGTTGCCTGGACTAGGCTAGAACTTGTGATCCTCCTGCCTCAGCCTCTCAGAGTTTTGGGGTGACAGGTATGCTCCCTCACGCCTAGCGGTGAATGAGTGAATCTTTTTTCTTTTTTCTCATCTGCATCCTGGGCCTCTGGCAGGTTTTCTGTGCACTTTAAAAGGACTTGACAGGGAAATCCACATCACTTACTGTACTTGGCCTCATCCAATGCCGCCACTACTTTTTCCAGGCAGTTCCTAGTAGGATTTCCAGAGCGACCATACACAAAGCCCTGAAGGAGAAAAGAGTTCATTCTAAGAGCTTCCTGTTCATTACCAGCATCCTCACGGAGATATCTCAGCAGGTATGAGTTCATCCTACCATAACGGCTTTCTGTCATTTAGTGTCTATTATTTACGTCCTGACTTAGAAGTATGACAGCATCCACCTAGGGGCCACCGGGGGAATTGACTGAGCCACAGAGTAACCCTATTTCTGTACTTCCTTCCTAAGAAGTAAGCGATGCAAGTTCTATTAGAGGACAAGAAGACACTATAACAGATCCTACAAGCACTGGGAGTTAGGATCTTGGCTCTTCAAACTGGCTCAAAACACAGAGAGTAATTCTTGGCAAAGGACCTTCACACAATGCTTTTTAAAAATTTGCATTACACTTCTTTTACATATATGGCGCAACAATGCCCATATTCATCTAGTCATTTATTTAATCTTCAAAGCCTGCTTTGAGGAAGGTGAAACCCAATGTCTTAGGACCTAGAGAGCCAGCATTAAAGCCCAGGACCCTAACACTGATGAAAAGACCCATAATTTTCTCCCCTGGCTCATAAAGCCCATAACAAAGCACAACTACTCTTTACACCAGTTGCTGATTCAGGCACTCCCAGTATTAGTAATAATTGTAAAAGTTTTGCTGTGTTGTCTCCTTGTTCCTGACAAGCTGATTGGGCATATTTATTTTGTGGGGTCCTGGATACCCCTGCCACTCGAGAATTCCTCACTGTCACTAGCAGCTGTGCCTTCCAGAGAAAAAGGAAATGCTGAGATTCACATAGCTACTACCACAGAAGGGAACCCTACCCTTCTGTAAATTTTCACCAAGGGTACTTACCTTGGGGTCAGGGCATGTTTCAGTAGCAAACTGCCTCATCTATCCAATGGCTTTTCAAGTGCAACTAAAGAATTAGATGCTTCTCAGGCAGCCCTTCATATTCCCTCCAGTGCCCTTAACTGATTTTTCATGACAATACACAGTAGCTTGTACAGTTAACTGTCTCTGCTTTCTTTCTGGAAACATTACAGTATTACTACCGTACCAGAATGATTAACTTGTGCACTCAATTCCAAAGCTCGGACAGTCACACACTTAGTAAGCCGGCACACAGGGCAAATTGTATGCTTGTATACACATTTTGATTCCAAAATACAGTAGCAAAGGTACTGGGAAGTAGCTCTAGAAATGCCCGAAGAACTCCACTTCACAAAACAAAGGTTGAAGTCTACGAGAATTGTACTTAACACCTCAAAGTGGTTTTCAAAGCCGAATCAAGGTTCAGGACTTATAATGTTTAGTTAACTAATTTCTTCCAAATCTCAGCAACTTTTCAGTACTCCAAGACCCATCTGGTCTGCCCGCAAAAAGAACAAATGCAATGCAATTAACAAACAGTCCTGTCTCATAGGCTTTACAAGTCATTTATGAGTCTGGGTTAGTTGTCTATAAAAAGTTCCTAATTCCTGTCCTGTCCTCTGAACTGGCTCTTACGAAGATCAATGGAAATAGTATAGACCTGCTATAACCCAAGGCATCACTGAGCAATTATTATGTGCACTGTAGCATTACAAATCCCAACAACTTATGCGGTAGGTATTACTATCCTCATTTATACACGGATAACTTCTCTGCTAAAAGGATAACTTCTCAAACAGCCAGCTCAGAAGAGCTGACATTAGAATAAATTCAGACCTAAGTCCTTTACCCTAGGCTGGGGAGGCCACATTGCTTGGTGATGCAATACGGTAACTGGTTGCTGGCACTGAGTACACCATAATGTCGCTCAGCTCCTGCATTTAGGAGCCTGAGGCTGGCAGTTCACCACCCCTAAATCTCAGCTGTTTCATCAGAAAAATGAGAATTTAGTTCAGACTAGGGTCGTGAGAATTAAATGAGTCACCACATGTAACACATTTTACATACATATACAACTTATGTACGAAAACATTTTATATGCATATATAGATGTGTACATTTCACACAGTAGGTACTCATCTATCAACCTAATAAAATGTGTACATTTCACACAGTAGGCACTCATCTATTAACCTAATATAGCCATTGGGGAATTATCTTAACTCTAGGTGAGTTATCAGACCCTGGATTCTTTCTAAGCTGACTCCTTACGACATACTTAAATTTTTTTTTGCTGCTGAAGGTAACGCAAAGAAGTCCCGGCCCTCGCGTCCGAATTGACAGCTTGCCAAAAATCACACGAGCTGCGGTGCAAATCTTGACAGCAAGCTGCACAAGCCGCTCCTTTCCAGGTCTGCTCCCGAGGTGAGCCCGGGTGGACTGAGCCCAGCCGGCCTTCGGGCGCCCCGCGCCCGCTTCCGCCCCGCCCGGCCCGCGCCGGCTCACCCAGTGCTGGCCCGGCGCCCGCTGCTGGAAGGTGGTGGACAGGGAGATGGGCGGCACCACGTCCCGGGAGGCCCACTGCGCGGGGTCCTGGCCCGTGTGGATGGCCCGCGTGGCGAAATGCTGGAAGCGGGGCAGGAACCCAGGCGGGGAGGCGTCCTTCTTCTGCATGCCGACTGCAAAGGAAGGAGAAAGGGGAAAAGCAACGAAGATCTAACTAGGAAACCGGGCCGTCAGGGCAGGCTGCAGGGAACGGGCAGAGGTCGACCACGCGGCCCAGGGAGAGTGCTCCCGGAGAAGACTGCCACACCGGCGAACGGACTTTATACTCCGCCCCTGAGGGGCGGGGCCCGCGCGGACCAATGAGGACCCGCCCCGGTGCCGTGCGCGCTCCTCATTGGCTGGCGGCGGGGGCGTTGCCTGGGTGCTTCTCCGGCGCCCGGGAGGCGGAGGCTGCGGCGTGGCCAGAGGTGAGGCCCTCGGGTCGGAGGTTAGCCGAAAAGGCAGAAAAAAGGCCAGCGGGGTGTTGAAACCGAGCAACCGTGTAGAAACGGGCTACACAAACAGCTTCCTGTGACGGCGTCTGCGCCCCTGACCCTCAGCCCTTTGTCCCGACCGCGGTGTAAAGAACGAGCGCTGGGCAGGGAATCGGGCGTGCAGCTTGGCGCTCAGCAGGGCCGGACAGGTCATCTTCCAGGTTAGCTGCCTGGCGGCGGCCGGGCAAACCTGACCTACTTACTACTGGGACGAGGTTGTGCAACTAGGGGATTTAGGGATATTTCTGTTCCCGCCAAGTATCAGCTAACGATTTCAAGCTTTATCAAGTTAAGACAATGAGGAATAAATGACTTGAAATTTTACAGTTTGGAAGAGAGGTTTCCTGCTGAAATTAGCTCCAGGGACACATTGCAAATTGGGCACCAGAGGAGTCGTGCCTAAGATCACAGAAACTCTTTCGGTTTTTTGAGACAGGGTCTCGATAGATGTCCTAGCCTGAAACTCACTGGGGTTCTCCTGCCTCAGCCTTCTGAGTGCTGGGATTACAGGCATACATCACCATGCCCTGCCCTTTTTCTGTCTTTCTTCCTGTTTGCTTTTGTTTTTTTGTATTTGGGCAAGGGCTCACTATTTTGTCCAGTCCACTGTCAGACTCCTGGACTCAAGCAATCCTCCAAATTCAGTCTACCAAGTAGCTAGAACTATAAATATGGGCCACCGTGCCTGGAAATAAAGGATTTTTTTTTAGAAGATGGCCCCAACATATGTGCTTTAAATCAGATCTCTTTTACTGTCATAAATCCAGAACATTTATTAGATGACAACTAAACATTATCTGTCAAGGATTTAAAATACCCATTCACATGACTCAGAAATTTCGCTTGTAGGAAATTTCACTCGGGAAATTCCTGCATGTGTCAAAAGATGAGGGAGAACGTTCTTTATTCCTATGAGCTGTGTTTAGTAGCAGAAGAATGGAAAACCGCTTCACTATGGCTCCTCAGAGCCTGATCAGCATTTACGGAACGGCTCTGTGATCATGAGACTATTCCAAGAAGCAGGAAGAAATTGATACGCACTGGCGCACTGGCGTAACATGGTAGCTAATCTCCAAGACAGCCAAGAAAGTTGCAGAATAATGTGTACACTGTGCATTTATTCTTTTCAAGAGAATATGTGGTGTGTTGCCTCCTTTTTAGGCAGGAGATTGATAGTATAATCTGTGTAAAATTTATTCTGGTCAACGAAACCATATCAGGGACGCCATATATTACCTTTTCAACAGTAATGAAAACAAAAAAACTAGTGTAAAAGTTTCAATTAACTGAACACAAATGATAAATATGAGGTGGTGAATATAATTATCCTGAGCTGATCTTTACATATTGCATACATGTATTGAAATGTCACATTATAACCTATACATGTGTGGGGTTTTTGTTTTGTTTTGTTTGAGGGAGTCTTTTGCCCAGGCCTTACTTTTATAATCCTCCTGCCTCAGCCTTCCAGAGTACTGGGATTACACAGGTGCACCACCACACTTGGCCTGTATCCTATATCCTATAAGTCAATTATTTTGGTTGTTTTTTTTTTTTTTTTTTTTTTTGGTACTGGGAATTGAACTCGGGACCTCGTGCTTGCCAGGCAGGCACTTGTGCCGCTGAGCTATATCCCCAGCCCCCTATATGTCAATTATTAATAAAATAGGTATATATTTTTAAAAATCTCTTTCAGTCCCTTATGTTCACTATACTCTCTCACCATAGGGCCCTTTCACATGCTAAAGAAGCAGACAACATGCCCTCCCTTCCTCCTACCTCCCAGTTCCTCAAATTTCGCAGTACCTTATTTTCAAAAGAAACCTCCTCTGATCGCCCGGAGTAGGCCACTCATTACAGGACTTGTAAGAGTGGAAATTTTGCCAGGTGTGATGGTACACACCTGTGATCCCAGCACGTGAGAGACTGAGGCAGAAGGATGGCCAACCTGAGCTACACAGTGAGTTCAGCCTGGACTACATAGGGAGACCCTGTCACAAACAAACAAACAAAAAGCGTGGAATTGTGTACTTTTTATGTGCTACTTTAATTAATACTTTGAAAACCAATACAGTGTTTCACAGGTGGACTGTCTCAAATTTCATGAGTTAGGCCTACATAAGAATAAAGAAAAACTTGATTCTGAGCTCAAAATAAACAAAATCACTACCTTTGTATCAAAAAACTGCAAGTACCAAAATTAGCTAAATAGTGGGGTCTCATGATACAATCCGTTAGTGCACAGCACTTCTACAAAATTAGCTGAATTCATTTAAATTGTTTAAATTCTTTTAAATTCCGTATTTGGAAGGACTTTTGTTGACTTTAAAGTCACATAGGTTATTTTATCAGCTTTTGTTTCTTAGCTTTCTGCGCTGAACACAACTGGCTTCCCTTAAGCATCTTGATAGTCCCTGGTCAGGCTTTACTGTGTACTTAGGTATGGATCTGTTCTGTCTCACATCTTCTTAAATTTTACCTTTCTAGTTGTATGTCAGCTTTTTTGTTTTGTTTTGTTTTTGATTTTCTTTTTGTGTTCTGAGACAGGGTCTCACTATGCAGTTGAGGCTGGCCTTGAACTCACTCTGTGGACAAGGCTGGCCTCGAACTCACAACAATCCTCCTGCCTCAGCTTCCAGAGTGCTGAGAATATAAGCGTGCACCAACCCTAATCCTAACCCTAACCCCTAACCCTAGCCCTAACCCTAAATGTCAGCTTTTGACGATAGTTTTTTGTTAACATAATATGCAAAATTCTGTTGTAGAATGTTGATTTCATTTATTAATATCTTTGGGTTTTGTTTGTTTTCATTTGTTCTTTGGTTTTATGAGACAGAGTCTCACTATGTAGCCAGCCTGGCCTTACTCACAGCCATCGTCCTGCCTCAGCCTCCTAAGTGCTGCAATTATGGGCATGTGTCACCACACCCAGGAAAACTGCCAACTTCATGAGAATGAGAAGTTGTTGGACAAACACAGCTTATCAAAGGAATAAAGTAGAGTCAGTGATATGCTGGTAAGTGTTAACTGACTTTCACAAAACTATCCATGTGTAGGTACACACACCATTATAAAGGTTACTGATAGTATGTGTAAGGCAAGATTCACTTTTTATTTAAAAAGTTTTAGTTAAGCAACTTAGAGAAAACTTTTCAAACGAGTTAAGTGACATCCGTGTTAGATACAGTAGATGCTGTGCTCTTTGCAGGGTGTGCTGATGTTTCATATAAATTAGCTTGTGGACATTATAACAATGCTATCATAACATTCACTAAAACATATTTTCTTAGGAATGAAGTTCAGGAGGAGCAAACATTTTACAGGAAATGGAGGATTTCTCATTTTTTTTTACATGCTTTTGCTGCTTAATCATGGTCCATGGTTCAGTGCTGGGGTTAAGGGTGCTGAGCGTAAGGGGGTGACTGCTGGATCAGTCCACTGATTATTTTGGCACTGCCCTAATCCCGGGAGACTGATAAAATGGGAGGGACAGAAGAGGCAAGTCTCTCTTCCTGTTGTTGCTTTTGCTGTCTTCCCCACCATGAACCAACCTGCCTTGGAGCCAGGCAATTATGGACTGAAACCTCCACAGCTTGTGAGCTAATAAACCTTTCCCCGTTTAACTTTGGGTGTCGGGTATTTTGTCTCAGCAATGTGAGGAAAGTAACTAAGACACCCGTGTTCATAACAGCTAATCCTAGAGCTGTACAGCAGTTCACAAGAGCTAAATCCTGGAAGCGGCCTGTGTGTCTATCAACAGGTGAATGGATAAAGGAAATGTGGTATTTACACACCATGGAATACTACTCTGCCATAAAGAAGGATACATTTAAGACATTTGTAGGAAAATGGATGCATCTCCAGACCATAACGCTGAGTGAAATAAATCAGCCACAGAAGGTCAAATATCACGTGGCTTCTCTTATAGGAGAAACCCAAAGTCCAAGTAAATTAAAGAGTAAATGAAAGGTAGATAACAGGAAACAGAGACAGATCTGCAAATCAGAAGTGAGGTGGGAGGTGGGGGGGGGGAAGGGAGGCAAGAAGAAGTAGCAAGTGCTGTGTATGTTTGCAGCTCCCCACGCTGAACGAACTCATCCCGTCCTGCAATCAAACTGACAGGAAGAAAATCCTAAAACAAAACGTGGAGAAAAGAATGAAAAGGCTGGAGGAGGAAATGGGTTGAGGTTTGAGAGCATGGCAGGGGGTCCTGCCGAGGGGAGGGGACATGGGAGGGACCCGCGGCGGCGCAGGGCAGCGTGGCTGTGAGCAGGCCTTTTCAGCTGCGGGGCGGCCGCGCTGGTGCCAAGGGACACACGCAGCTTCTCCAGCGACAACGGGAGGCCACTTGGGGCTGGGCAGCACGGGAGGTGCTGGACCAGCGAGGGTCTGCAGGCTGCTGGCAGCTCCGCTGGGCTCTGAGGGGGCAGATGGCGGTGACCTCAGAAAGAGGGGTCCTGGGCCGCTCTGCTGAAACTGCATGGCGGGGGCCCCAGGGGTAACTCATCGGGATCCTCCTGCCTCAGCCTCCCAAGTGCTGTGATGACAGGGATGCACCGCCCCACCCAGCTTCGAATGATCTTTAAAGCTGAATAATTAATTTTATTAATGACCGGACAAGGTAGGCAGTAGAGGACACACCATTTCCCGGCAGAAGTTACCATCTGCACATGTCAGTCTCAGGAGCAGCGACAGACACGCTTATGTACCCCCCGCCCCTCGGACTGAACCTCCTGGAGGAACAATTTAATCCCACTGCTTTTCTGATTCTTTCAATGTCCATCTACTCGCAACGACTGTCCTCCTGTTTCCTGTTTGCTTCTTTCTATGGTCAGACTTGTAGTTCAAACACAAAGCAGTCCACAAGCTCCGCAGGATCAGTGAACACACTTCTAGATGGGTGAGGATATTCTTACTTACGATTCATTTGGGAGTGAAATTTCCTCATGGAAAAAGTTAGCTGCACTTAAAACAAATGCCACAGTAAATAATGTGGCAACTCCGGTGTACACTTTTTGAGGACAAAGACTGACTGTTGGTTTTCTCTTGGTTGCATAACATTGGTTCAGTCACTTAGCAAATAATTACTGTGCGTTCTTTATAGGCCATGCACAGAGAGCTCTGCACTCACGGCTACAAGGCAAAATTTCATTCTTTCCAGAAAAAGAGATTGTTGCAATTTGGGGTTTGCCAGGGGAACAGTACAATACAGAACACATATTTTATAAGATTATTTATAATTGTCACCCAAAGAGTCATATACAAATAGAGTGCAGGAAATCTCTCCAAACACTAAAGACCAGAGAATGCAGCTGAGGGCCTGGATCCCATAATAATGTCTTGTGTGAGTCCGGCTGAAGACCTAGAGCCCATAATAGTGCCTGCATGAGTCCAACTGGAGGTCTAGAACCCATGACAATGTCTCATGCAGGCCTGTTTCACAGATTTGCGCTGGGAAGGCCCAAAGGTCAGTGGTGGAAGCTAGAAAGTCTGTGCCAGGGGATGAAGGATCTGTGCCAGCAGGCTGAAGGATCTGCTCTGGAGCCAGGAAGTGATCCTCAAAGTAAGAACCAGGACACCCCAAAAAAGTACCACAGCCATCCTCAGCGACAGTGAGGTCCCAAGCTCCCCCAACGATGAGAACAGTTGAGAAGCCAACATGACAGGCTTCTCTGGGAGACTGAGCAGTGCACCATCTTCCCCTCCAGAGCCAGGAAGTGATGCTCAAAGTGAGGACCGGGACTCCCCCAAAGTGAACTGCAGCCATCCTCAGCAACGCCAAGGTCCCGAGCTCCTCAAGTTCCTATCATGAAATCCAGCATGACAAGCTCCTCCAGGAGAACCAACAGCTCCCTGCAGCGTCCCTAGCAGCTTCTCAACATCTTCTAAGCTTCTTCCTCTCCAGTTCTGCCTCTTATGCTGCCAACAACAACCCTCCGGTGGGCCTCCCACACCCAGCACCACGCTGGTTCAGTTCAGCTGGGTGTTACAAGCTGACCACCAGTTGTCAATCCACCACAGAGAGTTTATTGCTTTTTTTTTTCTTTTTGGTTTCTTGAGACGGGATCTTTCTATGTAGTTCAGGCTGGTCTTGAACTCATGGTGATCCTCCTGCCTCAGCCTCCCAAATACTGGGATTATAGGAATGTGCCACAACACCTGACCTTTATTTTATTTTTTTAAATTTTTATCTCTTTATTTAGTTTGTATTTTGGGACAAGGTCTCTCTATGTATGCCAAGTTGGCCTCAGACTTGCTGCAATCCTCCTGCCTCAGCCTCCCAAGTGGTAGGGTTACAGGTGTGTACCACCATGCTTGGTTGGACAGGGTTTAGAGGCACCATGATCTTGAGGAGGTTAGAACACTTGGAGTTGCTGGAGAGGGATGCAGTACTGAGGGGTTTTTGTCTTTGTTTTTGTTTTTTTCTTCGGGAGGGATTTGAGCTTGGATGTATCTGAGGGAAGGAGTTGTAGAAGAAGATGTAATGAAAACATAAGGAAAAGCACTGGGAGAGGATAGGATCTGAAGTTTAGACTGGATCACTGGAGCAAACACTGTCAGCACTTTGCATTTCTGTTTACTCATAAAATTGAGATCATTTGTATTCTCTGGAGTTGTTTGAGGAATTAGAATATAATGGCATAAAGCACTTAGACTAGACAGACATCAACTAAAGGGAGCTGTATCAGTCTGTTTTCTGTGCCTGTGACAAGTTACCTGAGGCCAGGTACTTTATAAAGAAAAGAGGTCTGCTTAGCTCACAGTTATGGAGGCTCCAGGGCATGGCACAGGCTTTGGCTGGTGCTGAGGAACACGGGTAGCATCCGAAGGACAGGAACGTATAGGAGGGACACGTTGTGGGCCGAGGCAGAGAGCTAGAGAGAGACTGGGATCTCGGCAGGAGAGTCCCTTTAATTCTTTGGAGGACAGCACCCGAATGACCCTGCAACCTCCTTCTAGCTGATAGAAGTTCTGCCATCTCTTAACACCTTTATGACAAAAGGTAAACTTGTTTTCTCTCCACATTTACCAGTATGAAGATGCAAAGGGAAGTTTCATATTTTCAGTGGAGGAATAATTTGTTCACATGAATCAGCAGAGGTGAGCTGATAATTGATTTGAAAAAATTTGGTCATTGATTTGGGACGATTGTCCTGGTCCTTTTACTAATAAATAAGACAGTGTTAAGTGCTGATAATAGTAACAATTTTTTCAACAGACACATTTGTGTAGCATTTTCAATTTTCAGACAATTTTGATGCTTATTATATGATATGACCCCTTTAATAGTCTTTTGGAGATATAGTATACCAATATATGAAAGGGATAGCTGAGGTTCAGAGCAATGAAATATCATGCTTGAACTTATACAACTAATTCATACAACTTGAATTTATACAACAAATGTAGAAATACAGCTAACATAAGGAAGAAAATTAATGTACAAAACCCAAAACCCAGGAATTCTGATCTCAAATTTTAATTCTTACCCATAGTACTGGACTTGCCTGTAAGAATTACAGAAAAAAAAAATGAAAAGATTGAAGAAGAAAAATGTTTAAACATGAAATACAGGTGGAAGATAGACATTTCCACCTTGGTCCTGAGATGGAGACCTCAGAAGATCACAGCTGGGAGAAGGAGCAAGAGAGGGATGTGTGTAAATTATGTCCACAGATTATTTTATTCTCCTCTCTTCAAGAGATAGAGCCTGGAGGCCCTCTCCTTCAGTGTGGGTAAAATTTACTGACTCGCTCCTGATTAGGATTAGGTGTACGACTCAGAGACTGTTTCACTGTCACAGCAGAAGTCCTGGCCTCTTCCTTGCCCTCCTCTTGGGTCTGTCACCCTGGGAGAAGCTGGCTGCCACAGTCCGAGGCCACCTCAGACCCCTGTGGGGAAGTCCACACAAGACCTACTGCCCTTAGCACTCACTTTCGGGACCTGTGCGAGAATCCTCTCAGAAACAGATCCTTAGCCCAGCCAAGCCTGCAGGTCACTGCTGTCCCCACCAACAGCTTGGTGGCTGTGACACAAAAGACCCAATCGCTGAGCCAGAATTATTGCTCGAAAATTCCTGCTCCACAGATACCATGTGAGACACACACGTCCACCATTCTGGTGAAGTTGTGAAGTTGTAGAACAATTTGTTCAACCCCGATAGATAACTAATGCAAGGACTTTAGCATAACAAAGTATAAAGTAGGGTACCAAAAAGGTTGCAGACAATCAGACAAGTCCAGAGGCTATGCCATCAGAAATGGGTTGCTCACTTTCCGTCTTATTGGTTCGGGTCAGGAGTCAGTAAGATGTTAATGTGTATCTCATGTGAGCCAATTTGTCGATGATGGGTTCATTCCCTTCCTTTCAGGCTGCTCGTTGCCTCATGGATCAGCTGAAGTTGGCCTCCGTCTGGTTTGTAAACAGAGCAGTAGAGTTTTCAGAGGCTGGTACATAGGCTCTCGGACTTGTCTCTGTCCGTTTCGTACAATCCAAATAATTCCGTAATAAAAGAGCCACACTTCCAAAAGGTGGCAGCTCCTGTACTAAGCTGACAGAAGAGTCAGACTTTTAAAGGATTTTCCCAGTTTTCTAGCTTCATTTATTAGGAGTTGGGGGGGAATGCGGAGTGATTGTTAAGGGGTGTGGTTTTGTTTTAGGGTGATGAAAATGTTCTAAAAAGATTGTGGTAGTTCACAATTCCATGAATATATTAAAAGATATGAAAGTGTAGGTGAATTATATCTCAATAAAAAAAAAAAATAAGCCAAGTATGGTGGTGGCCTACACCTGTAATCCCAGCTCTCTGAGAGGCTAAAGTGGGAGGATCACAAATTCAAGCCCAGCTCAGGCAAGTTAAGAGACTTAACGAGTTCCTATCTCCAAAAAAAAAAATGAGTGGGCAGTGCTGGGGACCTAGCTCAGTGTGAAGGTCCTGGGTTCGCTCCCCAGGACCAGAGCAAAGCAAAACAAAACAAGAATGATACAGCGTTGAGAGGACACAACTTTGAATTTCCAGTGATCAAAAACCCTAGTCTACCTTTTCAATGACTGTTGATCTTTGGAAGCCCGATTTTTGAAAAGATACTCCTAATAACTACAAAATAAGAACTCAGTTGAAATTATTCTAGCTTTTCAAAACAACTAGCTTTTCAAAACAAATGCTGAGACATCTCAATGATCTCTCTTCATTGCTTCAAGAAAGAAATTACCAAATTTAGCGTCTGCCACATTGACATGTATTACTTATTTAATTTTTGTATAGTCTTATAAAACAGGTGTTGTTATTCCTGTTTTAAAGCTGAGAAAACTAGAGCTCATAATATTTAGGTGATTTCCTAGAGTCATGAAGCAAGTGATAGAGTCTACTGTAGATTCAAATCCAAGATGTCTAATTGTGGGTATAGGTTTAATGTCCCTCCTACTATATATCGTAAAGGTCCGACTCAACTTGCTTAGCAGCCACTTTGGCTATCTTTAAAAACCTTGGCATTTGTCTTTTGAATGGATATATTAGCTCTCTCTTAGTAGATTTTAAGCATCTTCTTGACAGAACCATTTGGGTGGGGAGTGGGTAATTTTGTATTACTTTTTATTCCAATTAGCCTGGGATCTTGACAACAAAGCAAGTTTATCCATGCTGATTAAAATGCTAAGATTGAGATGGTAAAAAATTTGGGGGTATTTGGAAGGCTGCGGCAGGAGAATCACCATGAGTTTGAGGGCAGTGTGGGCTACATAGCAAGATCGTGTTTCAAAACACACAGACGAAAGTTTGGGATAATGATTAATTCAAGATGTTTGGGTTGCTGCTAAAACCTCATGTATAACACGTATACTACTGAAAACCCTCACAGCATACAGAACTGTAAAATGAGAGTAAAATTAAACCTATGTGAATCTATGCCCTGAGTACTATTTTAAAAAAAGAAAAGACACCTCTAGAGAAACTCCAGACAGTCCAGACAGCCGGCTTAGTGTGTCTGGAGGCTAATTCCAGAGATATTAAAAATGCAAGCAGAGGAAAAGTCCTGGCATGCAAGTGTGAAGACAATGAGATGAGACAGCGGGAGGGCTTCTGTAACTGGGCAGAGGAGAGGGCAGCGCTCCCAGGTACTTGCAGCCAGGCTAGGCTGAGCATGCGGTGAGACCCCTGCAAGGAGCTACGGAACCAAGGTTCAGGCTGACTTTCTTAAAATAGAACAAAGATTCCTGGCTGCGCAGCACATGCTAGTTTTCTTTCCTTCTGTAGTTTATAATTCCATTATCTCTCTCTGGCTCCCCTCGTCTGTGAAAAATCCTAGAGACTGGTGCAGTTTTCAAGTTACACGTGCAAGGTTCCCATACCAATGTGTGCTAGCCAGTTGGCGCTACATAAACACACGCTAGAGCAGAACAAACTGCTGCCGGTGTCCAGCGAGCGATAAACACATGTTCCGAACTCAGACTATCCGGTTCCGGTTCTGATCCCATTATTTATATCTTTTTGACCTTGGGAAGTATTTTTTTTTAATTATTTGTAGCCAAGTTTACCTAGCCCTACATTAGCCTGACTCATGTACTTGTTGTAAGTAATGAATGTATTAATATACCCAAAACCTATAGGAAGAACTCAAGAAATGTTATCAGAACCCTGGAATAATGGGAAAGACCTGCAAAAGACAGGAAGTGAAGTATAAGCCACTCTTGATCTGTAGGTCCTGGTGAACAGAGGATGTAGAAAAAAATGGGAAACAAACCAGGCATGTTAAATCGTCTTTAAACTGGTTGTTGTATTTTTTACCTCTGAGTATAATTGCTGTGTCCGCTTTCTACCTGATTGTGTTGCATTGCCGATTGACAGAATCAGTCTGTTTGGTTTAGGCACAGTACCTAAAGGTACTATGGAACCTCTGACTCATGTAGCATTTCCTGTGGATATCATATATTGCTTTACAGACCCAAAATAGGGGGTCACATCTGTACTTTATAAACAATAGAGGGGCTGGGGATTTAGCTCAGTGGCACAGCGCCTGCCTGGCAAGCGCAAGGTCATGAGTTCGATTCCTGGTACCGGGAAAAAAAAAAAAAAAAAACAGAAACAATAGAATAGGCAGAACACATCTACACATTAATGCCTCTTTTTTTACTGAAATTGTTAAAAATTTAATCTTCTTTTATATTCACCATTATACATTCAAACTAGCTTTTTCATTATACTTTCTTTTTTATTATACTTTCTTTTCTCAGTATCATTACTGATGGCTTTATATATTCAGTCTGTTCCAATTAATAAATAGCAATTTTGCTTTAAATTTTTTAAAAAAGTTTCTTAGTATATGTCTGCAGTAAAAATAATGATTACTTTCATTGCAAGGATTTGGTAAATATTTTCATTACACATATTAATTATTTTTACTTCCCCTTATTTTCCTCTCCCTCCCCCATAAAAAATAATAATTTTGAAACAAACTGTTACAAGTTGGCAGCTGGAAATGCCTGTAAAATGTCTCTTTCGCCCTTTAAGCTCTGTTGCTGACATCCTTGAAAGTATTCTTCTTGTTTAATAATAAAAATAAATAATAGCTAGCTAGTTGGAGATTTATTTATTGAAAATTTTTTTCTGAGCTGAACCTTAGAACCAACCACCCTATATGAAGTATACAATATATACATACTTATATTAGGAGCAAAAACTCTGGGCTGCCAGGGGCACACATGAACTTTGGTGTAGCCAAAAGTGCTACTGCTACTATTACTACCAAGTCACTTTTAGTGCAAAATCAGAAAGCAATCATTCCTTGTGAGGGTATGAATTCCTCTTGGCATTTTCCACTCAACTCCTCATGCTGCTGTACACTACGATGCCTGTAGTACAAAGATATGAGCAGCCACAGAGACTTTTAACTACACCCCAACACGATTAGGTCTCATTTGCCTCATTGCATCATCTATAAAACTGGTATATTCAAAAGAACATTTGGACCTTTGGATGAACTAATGTTTGTAAAATGCCTTGAAAGTTTTTAAAAAATCTTTTAATGTTTAGGCTATTGTGGTTTTCCTCATGGTAGTCCGCCTTGTGTCCTCTATGAGGTTAGTATCCTTTAGTTATTGGGGGGTGATCAGGTCTGCAATCTCCCAAAGGAGTGTACGGCAAAGGCTAAATAAAAAGAGGCAAATGGAATGATTTTACGGCTCCAGGAGGATCAAAGCTCTCTCACAGAATTCAAGATTCTCTTAGGGCTAACACCAAGACCTTCTCTGGTGGCCCTATTTATTTAGTTATCAGAAGAAGGGAGGGGAGTACTCAAGAAGGGCAGAACCACTGAAGGACTTCTCTAAGTAAGATATTAAATTAATCCACCCAGGAGTGAGATGCCTGAGGCTACAGTCTTTATCCAGCAGAAGTTGGATCCAGGTGTCCCTGGCTTTGAACTTGTCCTATCCTTTGGGGCTTTCTGGCTTCATTCACCATTACAGATTTTAGTAGGGATTAGAGATTCACAGAGGTTCACTTACTATGAGTCCATTTCTCACTTCCAAACATGCAGCATAGGCCTTGGACAGATTCACAAGTGATCATGAAAAGCCAGTTGATTCATTTAAGTCCTGCTCAGGGCTGCTTTGTAGTGGTCTCCATCAGTCCTCCAGGGTATATTTTTATCTTTATAAAAATTTGGCAGGGTCCAAAAAAAAAAAGGTGTTTAATAGGCAGCAAGTTTGCAACCAATGTTGACGATAGGTACAGATACAAACCTTATGATCATTTCCTTTTTCTGGTTAGCTATCCTTCTTGAGGGTGCTACAAGCTTGCCATTTTGTTTGTTTGCTTGTGACAAGATCTCCCTATGTAGTTCAGGCTGGCCTCGAATTCACTAAGTACCCCAGGCTGGCCTCAAACTTGTAGAAATCCTCCTAACTCAGCCTCCTGAGTGTTGGGATTACAGGTGTGCACCCCCATGCCTGGCTAAGTATGCCATGTTTTACAACTCAGATTCACCCTTGACTATTATTGTTAGGTATGGGGCTGGTATTTTGTGGATTTCTACATCAGATTCCCCGATACACTTTCATTTTTCCTTTTCTCTGGAAAACATGTGGGGTTGGCAAGTTACAAATATTCTCTTTCTTACGAAAGTAAGTCACTTCAAAATCTATGTGCATCTCCTCCACAAGGTAAAAACTACATTCATCTGGTTGAACATCAGTGTTCACAGATGGTCTCATCAGCCTTGACTGGTGTGGGGGATATAGTCATGGAGGAAAGAATGAGAGCAAAGAGCAAAGGACAGATTCCTAAAGGAGGAAGAGTATCCCTGCGCTCTGGGTAGTCAGCCTGAATGTGTCTAAAATGTTACACGTGATCTCTACCAGGAAATACAGATACTTTAGAGCAGCACTCTCTGCTAGAACTTTCTATGAAATTCAAATCTCCTCTCTGTCTGGACGATTCAATATGGTGGCCATTTGCCATACGACACTAGTGCCACTGAAGAACTCAGTAAATATAATCAATTTTATGGTTTAAATTAATTTAACTTTAGCTATATGTGGCTGGCCACTTCCAGATTGGACAGCACAATTTTAGGAATTTTCTTTGAACTACAGTGAAATAGTATATGGTACTTATTTAAAATTTCATAATTGGGAATGGGTCGAGAGTAGAAACTTGGTCTCTGCCTTTTTTATCCAAATGGATTAATTATATTATTTAATCAAGTCTCAGATTTTTTGCAACAAAAAGTGGAAATAATCTCTCTCATTTTTTAGGCTAGTGCTCCTCAAGTGTGGCCTCTGCATTTGTTTCCACTGGAGAAATCAAGAAGCTTCTATAGCGGAGCGTGTTGGTGCACGCCTGCAATCCCAGCACTGAGGGGCCTGAAGAAGGATGATTGCCACAAGTTCCAGGCCAGCCTGGGCTCTGCAGGGAGCTCAAGGCAAGCCTGGAGTACATAATAAGATCCTATCCCAAATAAACAAAAAGAAGCTTTTGTGGAAATTCAGCAGAGTAATTTTGGATCTTTTCAATCTGCTAAAATTTTATATGACACTCAAAATTTTCGCTCTTCTAACATTTTGTTGTATTGTACAAAATTAATCATTTACAACAGTTTGCAAATAAAGCAAAACTGGCCCTTTACCACAGATGGTTTGAGACTTACTGTCACAGATTCATTATAGGTAAAGGGAACGGTATGTGTTATGGGACACATAACATGACTGGCTGTTATTTTAAATGTCAGTCTTCTCATTTCTCAGTATCTTAAGTAATAAAAACAATCCTGTCTTTATTGGCTAGAAATTACATGTCTACTTTTACATTTTGAGAAAGACAACGGAAACCAGGCAAATCAATACTTGCAACATGATGTATAATAATGTATATACACGCACACACTAACACAGACAGGAAATCACTCAAGGAAAAAGGCCAGGTGTGAATAGATTTATGATGCAATGTGACTGCGGTCTTTTCTAAATGTCTGCATAGTGTTAAAGATATTACTACTGCTCTTCTAAATCCCATCTGCAAAAGTTAGCAATGTGGACTCCAAGTGTTCACCATCCCTGTTGCTTTAGCAGGGAAGTTTGAGTACTAATCTTGCTTCCTTAATTACAAGTACCTATTTCATTTATCTGTTGAGATCTTTTCCTAAGGAGTGTAATGAACGAGGCTCAGTGGACCAGAAATGGACTTCATGACTACGTGTATATTTAATTAAAAATAAAGTTGGTGATCATTCAGCATTAATAGTTCAGACATGAACTTTAGAAGTGAAAGGTAAAGAAGGTATAATAATGTTATGTTTACAGGGATAATTTTCTTTATCTAACATTTTGGGGATTTGAGAAGAAACTTCCATTTGTTGTTCTGGCCATTTGAATATATTCTCTGCCAGTTCCTCTGTCTCACTCATCAAAATATCCATCTTGGGTCATGCCTTGCTCATTTTCTCTAAATGCCCATCTAGATGAAGAAGATTTCTAATTGTTTCCATCTCCTGAGGGACCATCCCTTCGGCCACAAAGTGGTCCAGTGATATTGGGCTCTGACTCTGGGTCCAAAAGGTTGGCAGCATCTGTGGCTCAGACATGTGTCCTGGCAGTGAACAGTTCTGTCTTTGAATTGCTCAAAATGTAATCGCTCCAACTGATTCTGGGACCAGTTCCTGCGTGCCTCTTTGGATAGTCCTAAGGCATAATACGTTAGAATCATTATGGGTTAATGGCAAATTATACCAATCTACGGATTGTTTTACATTTTAAAATGTGTTGTTAATAATATATGGAAGAAAGAAATGTTACTCCCAGTGCTTAGGGAATATTACGTATTTGAGTGAGTAAAAGGACTTTTGTAATTGCATAACTGAAATATTTCCAATAAAACCTTTTAATTACAAAGTGGTCATTTATGAAATGGTTCTGTGAAGAACCTCAGAAAGTAAGCAGATGCTGAAGTAATGTAAATTGTACATTTAAAAACATAGAGGCTGCCAGGCATAGTGGTGCATGCCTGTAGTCCCAGCACTCAGGAGGCTGAGAAGGGGGATTGCTGTGAGTTTCAGGCCAGCCTGGGCTACACAGTGAGTTCAAGGCCAGTCCAAACTACACAGTGAGACCTTGTCTCACACATACATGTGTGTAACACAATAATGAAATATATATTTATAGCAAAACAACATATGATGAATTCTTATAGCACTATAGTTACATTGTACTGGAAAGAAATAATTTCTGAACAGTGAATGGTAGAAGTATGAAAAGAAATAAAAGCATATGCAGGAACTAGGGCTGACTGGGAACTCAGGAAGAGAGAACAACAGAAAATACCTGCAGGATGAAAGGACACTTGGAAAAACTGATGGGCTTTAGTAAAAACAAGGCTTGATACATGTTGTGATAGATTTTTGTTTAAAATCAATCTGTTATACACACGTACCAACTTCCTGTGATGCACTGAACCGTCATGTACCACGAACATGTACTCATACAAAACAAGAGACAAAAATTAAAACCTAGATGATTTTCTCCCATTTTCCCTCCCTTATGCTCCCCTTCCTCCACCTTCTTTAACTATCTGTGGGTATTTGACAACAAAGTAGAACTTCAAGCTCTAAGAATAGCTGTCATAAATTGCGTATGTGTGTACGCATGGCCACACACCTGCAGGAAGAGTAGCTTACAGTACGTAAGAATATTTCAATATTAGCAACATTCCCAATTCCTGCTCCCTGAAATGAACCATGGCAAGTATTTTGCTTTGGATAGTGCATCTTTTCAGGACACAGAGACCCTAGTGAGATTTCTCCTGGTGCCATACCAGTAAAGGAACAGAGTTCTTTGGAAGTTAAACTGTAAGAAGATGCCGTCGTGAATGGGAGCAGAGATGTGCGAATTCACCCCGCGGCACACAGTGGCCCACTGGGAGGTGAGAGCCATACCGAAGGTTTCATCCTAAAGATAGTTGTGAGCAGATGCCCTCGCTACTCACGCAGCAATGCAGAGGAAAGGCAGTGGCACAGGCCGGGGTTGGCACTGACCATCCCGCACAGAGTGTGGCCGCAGGGGCCCGTCGCTTCCTGTCTTGTGCGTTGCCATCTGCCGCACTGCTGGAGCTCTCTCTCCTGGGGAACAGGGTATGCGAAGATCCCAACTTGAGGTGCCAATAAACATTACAATCAAACAACCGACCCTTCTGATTCTGAGTCCGTGCTCAGCAAGCTGCCTTCTGGCTGCTTGGCTTTGGGTGCAGTTTGTCGACAGGGATGCTCTGACGAGTAGTTCCAGTCCACTCAACCATTCATTCTACACTGGATCTTGGCCAAAAGGCTGAGAAGCGATCAGTCATTCACTTTAGGCTGGAATTCTGGCAGATTAGGTTTTTATCCCTGCCTGTCTGAAGCCCATCTTGCAAAATGGGCCCATGGTTAGCGTGAGGATGAAATTAGATTTCTTTCCTTCTCTCACTGAGGACCAGATCACAGACCATGGTGAATCCATTGTAGACAAGAGCACCCAATGGGCTCTTGCCTGTCAATCAGTGTCTTCCCAATAATAACTTCCGGCATTCTCTGGGCCAAATGTTCGTAACACTCGGGTTCTTAATCAGACAATTACTTGACTTCTTTATATTTAAACATTCTTGATATTAAATGAGCGTGGTGGGTCCTGTAATCCTAGTATTCAGGAGGCTGAGGCAGGAAGATTGCCATGAGTTTGAGGCCAGTCTGATTTACATGGTGAATTCAAGGCCAGCCTGGGCTACCTAATGAGACCCTGTTTCATTTATTTTTATTTTTATTTTAAAAATAAAAGGAGGAAAACATTAACAGACAGACAACCTTTTACAAAATAGCAAAAGAACAGTACAGACAATACAGTTACAAACAAAGTGGTAGGAAATTAACAAGGCTTGTTGTATTACATATTGATATCTTCAAAGTGGTTTCTCATGAAAACAGATGGAGACATGCAACATTGAACAATCAAAGACTCATTGACAGTTTCTTTCAGCAAAGAAATAGAAGACAGTAGAACAACTATGTTAGCTATCCTGTATATACATACATACAAAATTTTTCCTTTCCCTTCTCTTTTCCCACATCCCAGTTGCCCTTTACCCTTGAGCATTTTCCTATGATTTCACAGTGTCTATCATACCTCTGAGTTTAAATTAACTCTTTCAGGTTTTACACTAGTGAAACAATGCAGTGCTTGCACATTCATGTCAGAGACTCTGTTTTAAAAAATAAAATAACATAAAATAAAGTAAAGTTCTGGTTATTATTTTAGAACAATGTTCCAAATGACACTATTTTGGAAACTGTAAAAGCAGTGTGAGGATCAGAATTAATCAGAGTTGTAATTAAAAAGTTTGCAAAGTAAGAGCGACAAAGAGCACATCTGAGCAAAGATGGCGTCTTCAGGAACTGCCTCAGGCTGGGCTTCTTCCTGTGCCTGAATATGTGGGTTACTCTTGTCTTGTTGCTGAGACAAAATACCTGACACCCAAATTAAAGAAGGAAAGGTTTATTTAGCACACATTTTGTAGAGGTTTCAGTCCATAATCAGTTTGCTCCAAAGCTGGATGGCATGGCACAGGGGCAATAGTTCACAGCAGCAGAAGACAGCAAAGGCAACAAGAGCAAAAGGGGAGGGGGAACAAGCCTCTTTCCCTCCCTTATATTGTAAGCAGGCTACCCCCTCGGGAGGTGTTGCACTCACACCATCTCTATGCCCTCTTCTTGCACAATGAAGACATTTACAAAGGGAGGACCTGGCCCCCTGCTGAGTCACTGAGTTAAGCTTCTAGACTTCTCACGTTGACACAATGTATCAACCATTACAAATCACCCCTTGTCAACTCAGCAACCAGACACCGTTCTTTAAGTTGGTTTCCAGATACAAAGACATGCTTATCTTTATCATTTTACAGCTTGAACATTATAAAATGGGTTTAACAATCCTTAAGAACCAGTACTAAGTCTATCAACATTACATTACATTACAGCCATAATATTTTGCCCCTGGCCCCACTAAAGACTCATGCTCATCTCTTTATGCAAAAGGCATTAGTCCATCTCTAAGAGTTGCCAAAGTCCTACCAGTTGCAGCATTGCTGAAGAGTCCAAGTCCCAAGTCTCCTCCAAGATGTAAGGCAAACTCTTAGCTGCAAGCCCCTGTACAAATGAAAAGTTAAACACTCCCCATATTTAATAGCACAAAATAAACATTACCATTCCAAAAGGTACAATCGGGTATACAAACCATTGGGACCACAGCAAGTCCAAAATCCAGCAGGGCTAACATTAAGTCCTGTAGCTTTATGTGCAGCATCTAAGGCAATCTGTGACAAGTTGTGAGCTCCAAAGGACTTGAGTGGCTCCACCTCTGTGGCACTTCTGGTGGTTACAGCTCCATGGCTTCTTTCCTGGGCCCACTTTGCTCCCTCCTTGCAGCTTTCCTTAGGTGATCCACGTTCCTTGCTTCTTCAAACTTGTGGGATCACCACTGCACCTTTGGCTTCACCCTCATGGCTTCACATACTGTCCTCTCAGGGGCACACTCTCTGGCCTCCCAGGCCTTTGAAATCTGGGTGGAAACCTTTTTAATCTCACAATTCTTGCATTTTGCATGCACCCTAAACCAGTGCCATGTGGAGGATGCCAAGGCCTGCTGCCAGCTGGAGCAGTAGCCAGGCTTTCCTCTCTCTTGGCTTGAGGGGTCAAGTGCCTGGATTGCTGGGCACTCTGAATCCAATTTTGAGGAACAAATTCTCTATGCTGCCACCATTCTGAAACATGGTGTTCTGCAGCTTTCTCCTCAAAGCAAGGTCTTTCACTTTTGCAGGTCTGAGGCTGCAAAGGGTGGAGACTTGCTGCTTCTTGTGATGCCCTCAGGCCATCTTTTATATTTTTCCTTTTCCTTCTCAGCAATGGAAATCTCCTCAGCTCTATCTTTGCAACCCATAGCTTTACTGGAGCTTCCTTTCTGGCCAAACTCACAATGTTTTAAATCATCCTGCTGGGCTCTTTACTCTTGATTCTCAACATAGATCTGGCTAAAAACCCCCAACAATAGCCATGCCACCGCCTCAACATTCGACTGCGTTGAAATTTCTTCTGCCAGATTAATTAGTCCGCTGCTCTTAATCTCAGTCTCAGGAAAAGTCTCTTCACACCAGCAAAATGCAGACAAACTTTCTGCCAAGCCATAGCAAACGTCACCTGGAGTCCAACAACCAACACAGTACTTCTTCTCAGCAGAAACCTCCCAAACCTGGTCTTTCTATCAGCCTTCTGGTCTTCTGAGTTCTGACCAGAATCTCCCATACAGAACAACCCAAGACATTCCAGCTCTACTCTTTTAGGGGACATCTCTGAACCTTTCTGAACTCTTCCCACAAGCCATTCTCAAGGGCTCTTGAATCACATGGTCAGGTATAGTCACAGCAATGATGCAACTCCTGCTACCAAATTCTGTGTTGGTTACTTTTCTATTGTGCTAAGGTAAAAATACCTGACACCCAAATTAAAGAGGGAAAGGTTTATTTAGCTCACAGATTGTAACGTCCATAATCAGCTAGCTCCAAAGCAGGGTGGCGTGGCCAGGGGCAACAGTTTACAGCCGCAGAAGACAGCAAAAGCAACAAGAGCAAAAGGGGAGGGGGAACAAGCCTCTTTTTCTCCCTTATATTGTAAACAAGCTACCCACCCTCCAGTAGATGTGGCACTCACACCATATCCATGTGCTCCTCTTGCACAGAATGAGGATGTTTACAAAGTGAGCACCCTGGCCCCCTGCTGAGTCACTTAGTTAAGTTTCTAGACTTCTCAAGTTAACGTAATGTATCAACCATTACACTGAGACTCCAGCCCTGGCTCACCTGGCCCTACTTTCTTGTCTACAAAGGAGAAGGTGGGTGTTTGGAGGGGCAAGGACTCTAACGGCATTTTAAAGTAAGAATGGCAGGAAGAGTATTGGTGAAGTTGATAATGAATTCCAGAAAACAGGTCGACAGGACAGAGAAAATTTAAGGAGGCAAGCTGTCTTAGTTACTCTCTTCATGGGTGAGACAAAATACCTGACACCCAGAGTTAAAGGAGGAAAGGTTTATTTAGCTCACAATTTATAGTTTCAGTCCATAATTGGCTGGCTGCAAGGCGGGGTGGAATGGCAGAGGGACAGCACAGAGAAGTAGTTCACAGCACAGAAAGCAGAAAGTAGCAAGTGATGACAGCAGCCATCTCCTGTCCCTTCTATTCTGTTCAGGCCACCTGCCCTTAGGGTGGGCAGCACTCACACCACGGGAATGCTTCCCCATTATCCACACCCAGAACGATGCCGAGCCAGTCAGTGGACTGATTCGGTAATCACACACTTAATCCCAGCACCACACACTCTAGATCCAACCATCCCTGAAAAGCTCCACTTCTGACCACATGAGGCTTTGGGGGGACATCTAGACACAAGCTGCAACACAAAGCCATAATAAACAGATGATTAAGTTGTAATGCAGTGTTGTTTTGTACATACAAGGTTAGGATTTTTAGTAAATCACAATATTTATTGATTGATTGGGTTTTTGAGACAGTGTCTCGCTATGTAGTTCATTCTGGCCTCTAACTCCCTGTGTAGCCCAGACTGGCCTTGAACTTCTGGAGATTCTCTTGCCTCAGGTTCCTGTGTGCTGGGATTACAGGTAGGTGCCAGCATGCCAGGCTACTAAGTCACAATCTTTAGCTAGCAGCACAAGGTCTGTAAGGTAAAGGAAGGAAAAACTTAGACTGAAAGTAACACATAGGTAATAGTGAAATTTTCATTAGAGTTCATAAATACAAATAGTATTAACACCTAATTCCTACATATTCATCAAATTTGAATTTATGGATGTAAAAAGCAATTTTAGAGGCTTATTGCATACACCTAAGACTATATAAGCCTATATATATAAGCCTATATATACATATATATATATATATATATGTGTGTGTGTGTGTGTGTGTGTGTGTGTGTGTGTTTTATACAGGTTTCCCTATGTAGTTCAGGATGTCCTTGAACTCACTATGTGAGCCAGGCCAACCTCAAACTCAAGCAGTCTTCTTGCCTCAGCCTCCAAAGTGCTGGGATTACTGTTGTGTGTCACTACTCCCCTTTTAAAGTAATAAATATTAATGATGTCTCAGTCCTAAGCAATAAAAGCAAAACCTTGTTTAGGTGACAGGTAATATAGAAACAAAACCTTACAAGATGAATTACAGACAGCAACTCTATTCCAAGTAATGATTTCTCATTTACACACTCTGGAATGGTAAGACTTTCTGATTTCATCTAATAACTGATCTAAATGTTGAACCAGGGCTCACATTAAGAGTAATTTATATCATGCCTCAAAATCTTCAATAAACCAGGCTATCATTAATTAACTAGTTCCAACAGTAAATACTTCTTGAGGGCCTATCGTGCAATGCCACAGGACAGGGGCCAGGGATATTAGGCTGATGAGGGTATGCAGTCTCTGTTTTTAGGGTTTATATTATAAGGGAGATACTTCATGCTCCATTAAAACCAGTATCCTGAGTTTTTTATTTGTTTGGATTTGTACTTTACATATATTACTCTAAACAGCCCTAACAAATGATTAAGAGGTGAGTAAGTTTGCCAGACAAAACAGAAGATGCCCAGTTGGACTCAAATCCCAGATAAAACAACAAAGAACGTTTTAGTATAGATACACCCCAAGTGTTGTGAGTATCCATGCAATACTTGGAATGTGCTTATTCTCAAACTTCATTGTTTATCTGAAATTCCATTTTAAGTGGATAGCCTGTGATTTTATTGGATAAATCTGGCAATCCAGCCGGGTGTGCTGGCGCACACCTGTAATCCCAGCACTTGAGCAGCTGAGGCAGGCAGATTGCTGTGAGTTCATGACCAGCCTGGGCTACACAGTAAGTTCAAAAGGAAATCTGGCAATGCAAAGAATGAGCAGGTGTAGGGTTCCGTGTGTGCTGGCACAGCTAGGGAGCAAGAGCCAGAAGAATATGGGCTTCCCGCCAGTTTCCAGAGACAGTGCCTTGCACCCAAGTAGGGTAAGTAAAAAAAACTATGAAAATTACTCAATTTTTGACCCTAGTAGGAAGAAGAAAGGTCATGACTTGGTGACTGATTGAATGTAAGGCTGAGAGAATGGGAAAAGCTTTGGATAATCCAAGTAAAATACAGGTGTAGTCAGTAGAATTGCTGATGGAGATGAATCCCACTTTGGACATGTTGAGTGGGATGTTCTTGGGGAATATTTAGGTTAGTTGATAGAGAAGGTGGTTGATGTATTCTTGGACAATGAAATTATTTATTTATTTTAGTTTTGGGGTTTTTTTGAGGCAGGGTCTCACCATATGGTTCAGACAGCCTTAAATTCACTACATAACCCATGCT
Source organism: Chinchilla lanigera (assembly GCF_000276665.1). Classification (NCBI taxonomy): domain Eukaryota; kingdom Metazoa; phylum Chordata; class Mammalia; order Rodentia; family Chinchillidae; genus Chinchilla; species Chinchilla lanigera. Next base: position 21,591,072 of record NW_004955423.1, read on the forward strand.
GGCATCCAACTTGCTGCAATTCTCCTGCCTCAGCCTCCCGAGTGCTGAGATGATAAGCATGCTCCACCATGCCTGGTGCAATAAAGTAATTTAAAACAGATGCAAGAAGCCGTGGGTGCAGATACTAATCCTTATCTCTATGTGCTGTTAATTCTTTTACATAGCTACTGACTGTGTCCTAATCTCTGCTTTCTTTGAAAACCCATTCCTATCCTTTTTATAATTCTCTTGCTCTGTCTTTTTTTGTGATCTAAAACTAACTTAACTTATAAATGTTCAGTTTTATTTTTTCCTCTCTGACCTGGCCTTTCATTCTGCGCTGGCATCTTTCCTTCCTCTCCCTTCACATCACTCTGAGGTTTAATCTGTCTCAGAGGAACTGCTTCCTTCAGGAACCACGGGCTCTGGTTTCCATGGCAATCCATGCCTCTGGCCCTTTTTTTTCCTGCTTGTTTAAGAGAATCTGACTGAATCACCAATAGCCACTGGACAGAAATAGTAGAAGGAAAATAAATTGCCCAGCTCACCCTCTGAGCGAGGAGGCACATTTAAAGAGACAAAAATACTGCGACGTCGGGAGACGCAGGTAACTGTGTGCGGGAAGTATCATTTTGCGCTGTTTACTGCTGTATTTCGCAGGGATCTGCTGTGAAGCTTCTCTGGAGGATTTGGAGACCAGCACCTATTCAGCAGCGAACCTGTGTCCTCCGTCCCATCCGGATGCTCCTAGGCCCGACTCCACCCATGTGGAAATTGGAGATCACGTTCTAGATCTTTCTGTGAAAATGTGAAATACAAACTTTCAGAAAAGAAAAAAAAAGATGCAGGCTGAACTTGCGCTCATGTTCACACTAGGAACACAATGCAAGGCAAAAGGAAGTGTGTGGGGTTAGTAATTACTAGTCTTACTTGTAGGTCTGTTCCATTTGTAAGATACATGCATGAGCTTTTCTTGCTTTGTGCAGTGCTGCTATTCGATATTTTGTATGGTGATGCTATTGCTTTTGTTAAGCTAAAACCCACGGATTAGGTGCTCTATCTAAGACTAGTAGAGGTACATACATTTCTGTGAACATTCAGAGATATAGCACTCATTTTATTTTTATTATTATCATTATTATTATTATTATTATTGTCTTTTTGAGACAGGGTCTCGCTATGTTCTTCAGGCTGGCCTTGAGCTCACTTTGCACCCCAGGCTCGCAGTATTCCCTCCAGAGTCACGATTGTCTAGTCAGTGTTCTGTGTTCGTGAGTACATAGGGCACTGAACAGTTTTATTCTCTAGAAAAACTTGAAAGAGACCCATTTATCACAAGGTAGCTTTTCTGCTATTCAAGATAAACTGAACATAATTTGGATTCTTAGCACACCAAGAGGACACGAAGTGTTAATCTGGAGACCATAACCTTGCCTCATAAATCCAGTACTCGAGTTCTCTATTTTGAACTGCTTGATTGAATTCTATTTCATTAACATTTCAATTAAAAGCAAATATGTTGTGTTCCCGTGAAGTCTTTCGCTCATGACATAATAACAAATAATCATCTTTTTCATATTTCATCCAAACCACTGTGATTACAGGCAAAGTTTCTCCCTCAGTTCCTATCTTCCTCCTTCCCTTCCTTTATTCTCCCAAATAAAATCCCTCTTAGAGTTTCTGAGTGCTCTCTTGAGGACTGCCCATGTGTGTGCCTTCCCCACCCCGTCACACTTTTGCCCATTAAGAAATAGTTCTGCTCTGTGGAGGGTTTGGCCCCACCTCCTTTTCAGAGCTGAGTTCTGATTGGCTAGGGCCCCTCGAGGGCTTGTTCCTGTAACTTAGGTCTGAGCCAATCAGCACTGTAGGGCTTGGGATTAGACAGGGTTGCCCTCTGACCATCAGAATCCAGACTTGAGGGCCAGGGATATAGCTCAGTGGCATAAGCACCTGCCTGGCAAGTGCAAGGTCCTGGGTTTGATTCCCGGTACCAAAAAAAAAAAAAAATTTAAAAAATAAAATCATGATTGACTCTATTAAAAAAAAAAAATCCAGACTTGAATCCTTGTGCCTGCAGGAGACCCCAGGACCAGCCTTCCGTGTCCTCGAGGGTGGTGGCCCTAGAGGATGCTCCAGGCAGAGAGACAGGCTGAGCGATGCTCTGTACACCCAACCTAGCATTTAGGACAGGGTCCTTCCTGAAGACTTGTCTATGCAGTGTTCCATTATGCGAGTCAATACATCACTTCACACCACCTACAATTAAATTTACCGTACTGTTACTTTAAAAAGTATTATTATTATTACATTACTAAATAATAATATATCTACTCTCGGGCTTCTAATAAGAATCCAAGACAGTGGTAGTCAATGTCAGTGTAGTCAGGTTTGGATTATTTAAGAAGTTTATTCAGTATCCTGTCGCTGAGGTTAGAGTTGTCTTGGTACATTGTAGATACTTCGAGATTTCATGTTCTAATTGACTGATTAATTCAACAACCTCTTACTATTAATTTTAAGCATTCGCTCTCTGTCCAGTACTATGCACATAGCTGTGACACATAGCTGCAGGACTCAGTACTCAAAGGAGCAGCACAGGAGGGAACTGGCATATCAATGGCCCCTTTGACGCTTTGGTAAATCTTAGTGACCCATTTTTAGAATGGTGCTTCTAAATGTTTCACCAATACTTTGAGTTACAAAGAAAATGAACGTCTCAATGTATTTTAAAACCAAATTTATGATTTAGAAATACTGTATATATATTTGTTAATGCATTAAAAACAAAACCTAGCAGTGGGCACCAGGAACATAATTTTTAGGTAGTAATGAATATAAATGGGATTTTGAGTTTTCAGCAATTGTCATGGAATATGAAGACACCTGTGGTATGTTTTGGTTCTAAAGCAATAAATCCTGCTAATGCTGATACGATTGTGGCTTGTGGCTTACATTCAGAATAGCAGGAAACACAAATTATATTCAAATGGTTTAGTTCAATGTAATTTCCTGGGCTAGACTTCTATGCCAAGTGGAAAAAAAAAAAACTTTGTGCAAAGAGAGAATATTTGAGGGCTGTAGTACAGCGCCTGCCTGGCAAGGGCAAGGTCCTGAGTTTAATTCCAGGCACATCCTCCCTCAAAAATTAAAAGATCCTATTACTTTCTCTCTCTCTCTCACACACACACACACACGCAAAAGAAAACGTTTGAACCAGTTATGGATAGACTGAAGGGGTTGCCTCAGTGTGAAACGGAGGTGAGTTCCTGACACATGACACACAGGGCAGCGTGAGCAAGGAGCAGAGGCCTGAGCGAGGACAGAGAGCTGCTCGCTGGAGTGGAAGTATGGCCATGTGGTTGGGGGGCGGAGCCGGAAAGACTGCACCATATTTGGGGTATGGGGTGACTGCACATTCTGGTGGCAGAATGTGATTCTGTCTTCCTGCACTTGAGAGCTTTACCGTGTCCATGACCCAGCATACAGAGCCCGTTTCCTATGATTGCTTTTGGTGACCCAGCCACAGCTTTCCCACCTTAACGTTGGGAAAAAGGAAAAGAAACAGAGGTACAAGCTCACAGGACAGATTTACTTTAGAACACACCTGAGAGGGACTGCTCTGGCACTAGGGACCAGATCTGCTACTCTGCTAGGAGCTGCAGGGTTCTTCCTAGAGCCGTGAGCATGGGGGCGGTGTTTTAGTGCAAATGGGTTGAGGTTGCCCGTTAGGGACAGGCTTGAGATCACACAGGGAGTTGTGGCTACTAGTCCAGCACAAGGCTGAGTAATGATGGGAGCTATGGATTGCAGCTATGACCACTGGGCCTTATCAACGCATGATGATACATTTCTAGCAGGCACACAAGCACAGCAAGGGAGGGGAGGTTTAATGTGATCTCTGCTCAGCCCGGACTGTGGTAGTCAGATTCCTTCATTAATGCAAGTTAAACTCTAGATAAATGACAGCTATTATTAGAATTATTATTATTACCCATAATGTCTTCTCCGCTTTGCGCAACTGGCCAATTCATATACATTTTAAACAGCTCTGACATTACCTCCACCAGAATGATTTCCTGATAATGTGATTTTTATTTCTTCCAGGTAGAATTAATAACTTCTTTTTCCACATTACCTTGAGATCTTATGTTATTTCAGTTCTTTTTGGAGTTTTGACACAGGGCCTTGCTCTGTAGTTTAGACTTGCCTTGAAATCACTCTGTAACTCAGGCTGGCCTTGAACTCATGACAATTCTCCTGCTTCAGTCTACCTAGTGCTGCAATTACAGGCATGCGCTGCTCAATTCTTGTATTTTTCACAATGCAATGCAAGCTCATGTTTCTAAGTCACCTTCTCCTTATTAATGCACATGTTCAGAGGCTGAAGCAGGAGGACCAGGAGTGTGAGGCCAGTCGGGGCTACATGTAGAGTTCAAGGTTACCTTGGGCTACATAGTAAGACCCTAACCACAAAAAACAACGAAAAAGTAAGGGCTGAATATTACCATTGCATCTGCAATGTTTTATTTTAGTGGAGGGACATAGGCGTTTTCAAATCCATGTAGGGGAGGTATCCTCTAACGAGATACTTTGAAATTCTGGATCCAGTGATAACATATTCACAGATACAATGGCAGACTCTTCAGTGTAGGTTTTGTTTATAATAATAGGTTTCAATGATGAGAGCTGGTCACCCTCCCTACACACAACCTTTCAATTTAGCATCTTCCGGGTGTTGTGCTCTACTGGTTCTTCTTAATTTCTCACTTTACACAATCTTCCTTCGGGGACCTCAGCCTCTGCCACGCCCACAACTACTATATAATCACTGCTGAGTCTGGCTTATGCTGAGTTCTTTGTCTCCTAAGAGTCATCTCCAAATTTCCAGAATGTATGCCATTGAACTCCCTCTGCATAAGGAATAAGAACTTTCCCCATGATATGCCAGGAATGAACTCATGTTTTTAACTGTTAAACATTTTCCAGCCTAAGGCTTACCATCTTGGTTCATGCTTCACTGCGTCTCACCTGAATTACTGCAGATTTTTAATTTTAGTTACTCTTTGTTAGTCCATGCATACAGCACAGAATGCTTACCTTCCTTGTGAGGAGGTACATGTACATGATACTTTCTTTTGTTCATTTACTGTCCCTCCCTTCTTTCTCCCTCTTTCCACTTCTTGATCCACTTTCCAATTATTTTTGTTTTGCTCTTCATTTATACTTTGGGTTTCTCATATAAGAGTGTGTCTGAGTTGTTTCATGCGACATTATAGTCTCAAGGTGCGTTTGTTTTCCTACAAGTTACTCAAATTTATCTTTATAAAAAAGTAGTACTCCACTGTGTACAAATACCACATTTTCTTTGTCCATTCACCCTTTGATGGACATGTGGGCTGCTAGTAAGATTTAGCTATTACGGATTTTGCTGCTATAAACATGTATATGCACATATCACTGTAAAATGACATCTTTTGTTTGTTCTTTGGAGTCAGCGTCTTGCTATGTAGTTCATGCTGGACTTGAACTCATTATGCATTCTAAAACTCAGCAGTCCTGCCTCAGCCTCCAGTGTGCTGGGATTACAGGTGTGTACTATCACGCTTGGCAATGTGTTTAACTCTTTCAGAAGATTGCCGGAAGAGGAATAACTGGGTCCAATAGAACTTCTAGTTTTAGTTTTTTGAGGACTTTCCACAGATTCCCACAGTGGTTGTACTGCTTTCCATTCCCACCAGCGTAGAGGAGCTTCTTTTCCCCTAAAGTCTCACCAGCATTCGCTATTGTTTAATTTCTTGATGGTAGCCATTCCTTTTGATGAGATCAGGCGCGTTCAGTGTGGTATGGCCATAGATGGTGGCCATGCTTTCTGGAGTAAGGTGGAATCTCAGTATTCTTTGGATTTGTCTTTCTCTAAGTGTCGAGTATTTCTTCACATATTTATTGGCCACTTGTACTTTCGCTTCGGTGTAGTATCTATTCATTTCACTTGCCCATTTTTTGACTGGGTCTTTTATTCTTTAGGTATTCTAGGTATTAGTCCTCTGAGGAATAGCTGACGTAATTTTTCCCATTCTATAGGTTTTCTTTCCACTCTGTTAGCTGTTTCTTTTGCTGTGCAGAAGCTTTTCAATTCAATATGATCCCGCGTTGATTCTCAGTACTATTCCCCTCACCACTGGCGTTCTTTTCACAAAGTCCTTGCCCATGCCTTTATCTCAAGAGTTTCACTTGTTTTATCTTTTAGCAGGTTAAGTGTTACTGCTGTAACATTTAGCTCTCTGAACCACTTTAATTTCAGTTCAGTAAACGGTGAGAGATAGGGGTCTAGATTCAGACAGCCAGCAGAGGAGGAAAGAGGAGATAGGGATAAGAATATCCACATCTAGATGGAGAGAGAAGGGACAGAAAAAGAATTGAGATGTGCTAAGTACGTATACCAACTCCCCATGAGCAACACAACAATTATACACTGCAAAAATGCACTAATAAAAACTACATCTTTCTGGCTCATGCCTCCTTCACCCCAGGCCCCACCTCTGAATAGCAGATTTAGTCATGGACTCCTCCATGCATCAGTCCATTAAGAGCATAGCGCTCTCCTGGTCTACTTGCCTTCCAAAAGCAATGTCCTGAACTTTGGGGGACATTTTCGATCTCTACTATAAAGTATTAAATGTGCTGTATATCCATGTCTATGTGTATGTGTTATAGTATATGTGTGTTCAGTCTCTACTGTTTTTGCAGAAAGGTCCTTGGAGACGCTGATTAGATAATATTTGAAGTGGACACCCACTTCCACTCCTCCAACGCTCACACATCAAAAAATGGAAAAATATCGAATGTGAAAATCTAAATTCAGCGGAGGATGAAGAGAGGTGGATGAAGAGAGGTGGACAGAGTGTCCACCTCCCTCCGCTCCCAGGTCTGGGTACAAACTTTGGACTTTGCACATGGGTTATGGTCTATATCTGGACGTCCCCCCTAAAGCCTCAGGAGCTCATGGGTGGGGTGTTCGGGAAGTGACTGGATCGTGGGGCTGATACGCATCAGTGGATCAGTCCACTAATGAGTTTACAGCTAAATGTGACCTTGGCCGGTGAAAACCTGATGGGTGGAAGTGGGTCACTGGGGCCATGGTGACCCACTCTTCTCCCTTCTTCTCTCTCTTCTCCCTTTTTCTCTGCTTCCCTATGCAATGCCCTGAGCTGCTTCTCCTCTGCCATGCTGCCCTGGCTTGGAGTCAGCTGACTGTGGGCTGAAACCTCTACAAACTGAGCCAAAATAAACCTCTCCTCCTCTTAGTTGTGGGTGTTGAGTATTGTGTCTCAGCAATAAGAAAGCAACTAGGACAACATATTAGGCCAAGCTCTCTACCACTGAGTTCCACAGTAGCCCTGTTTGTTTTTGTGGGAATGGGGAACTAGGGGTAGCAATAAAAGTTCAAGGAAGAAGAGATTTGATGGAAGCAATTGTCAAAGGCCTTTATTAGTATTATTACTATTAGTTGTTTTTAAAACGGTTTCACTCTGTAGCTCAGGCTGGCCTTGAACTCACGATGATCCTCCTGCCTCAGCCTTCCGAATGGTGGGATTACAGATGTGCACCATGACGCCCTGATAGTCAAAGACCTTTACAGGGTTTTTGCAGTTTGTCCCCCACACATCTCAGCCTCAGTGCCTGGCAGCTTGTTACTTTGTCAAAGTTGTAGTTGCTCCATTTACCTTTCCGTACAAGTGGGCACAGAGCTGAGGCTGGCCAGCGACCCTCCACTTACTCTTATTTGACAGCACGCTTTACACATTATCCCTGACACACACACTGTAACGCTTGACACACTTCATCTCTGATCACCTGCCCCAAATTCAGTCATCTGAGAACTATTTGAGGGACCTCCCTTCTGTCTGAACAGCCTATCGTTTTTCCAGGGTCAGCCTTTTAATTCTAGGATGACTTTTCTGACACTGTAATGATAAAATTCGCCCCTCCCTTTTGTGCAGCCCAGGGCCCCCATCTGCTTTATTCCTGACATAAATATTACACTCAGTCGTATGTCTGTATGTCTGTCTTTCCCTTCAGTAGTGCTGTTTGTAGGCAGGAGCTTCATTTTGCGAATCCACTATCTCTCCGTGTGGCACGAGGAAGACGCTCAGTACATGTTTATTGAATTAAGGACCTGGGATCCCGTTGACGTCATTTCCGGTATGCCATGGCGTCACTCCGCGGGAGCCACGTGGGTTGAAGGGGTTAAATCGGTGTTTACAATGTGCACCGAACATTTCAAAAGCAAGCCAAGATTTCAGAATGCCCATAAAAAGCGCGGACACGGGGACCTCTGGATCCCGGTCCTGGGGCTCGGAGACATCATCTAAGGCAGAAAACACCCCGCCTCCTCAGCGGAAGGCAGCGCTGGCGCCCGGAGGCAACCGGAAAAGGGCGGTCGAGCGGGAGGGAGCGAAAGCAATTCACTTCTCGCGATGCTTTCTTCTCGCTCGGCCGTACGGGGGCTCTCGCGAGAGGGACAGAGGCAAGATGGCCGTGCCCTGGTTTTCGGTGTGAGACGGTGGATGCGACTGCGGGGGCTGACGGGCACAGCGGCGGCAGCGGGACAGCGTCGGCGACGCCCGCAGCCCGGCGTCGCGAGCGCCGGAGGCCCAGCTCCTCGGGAGAGCGC
>NW_004955423.1:21600374-21694288 GCF_000276665.1 Chinchilla lanigera
GCCGGCGCTCGGGGGCGGCTCCCCGCGGGCGCTGGAGGAAGGCGCGACCCCGGGCGCTGCGAAGTTGCCCGCGGGGAGCCGTGGCGTTCGCCTTCGAGCCCGGCCTCCCGAGCACGGCGTCTCCGCTGCCGGCGCTTTGTAGCTTGCCTCATCCAACCTGCCCTTCTTCCTTGGTTTATGGCCCTTTCTCTCCGTCTCCCCGCTTGGGATCTTTATTTTGAACACGTCAATTCCCGCCTGCCTTTCCCCAGGAGCAGATCCCCGCGTGACCGCACCTGGCCGTGATTTCTGCCTGTCATCAGGTGTTGGCCGCCTTGTGTGTCCGCTGTTAGGAAACTTAGAACCTTCGGATTCCTGAAAGCCGCGCAGTAGAAATTGGTTGGCGTTTGAGACCTAGAGTAATTAAAACCACCTCGCAGTAGCTGTTTTGTCCGCCTGTCTTACCTAGGTAGCTGCCGGTCATCCCATCTTGATGACTAACGGCAGTGTTGTGATTTTTCACGGTAACTTCATCATAGCCTGTGTGGGCAGGTGTCCGGTGTTGGTTGCTGAAGGACTCACTTGCCGTATCTTATCAGCTGAGTGTTTTCCGTTTCTTTAGTTCAAAGAATAATGTGATTGAGTTGATTTTTTTAAGCAGCGGTAACTTTGTTTCCATTTTTCGTCTTGTGGGATCGAACCCAGGGCTGTAAGCGGCAGATTCGGTAATGAAAGCTAACGTGTTCTTTAACTTTTATTAAGCAGGCTGTTATTTCAAGCTGCGCTCAAATATTGTTGAGAGCGCTGCTTTTAACTTAGCATGACAGTTTCTGTATTCAGAATATGCTCAGTTTTTTACTCATAATTCTGCTGGGTTCTAGGCTCCTTCTCTAAAATTAGGATAAAAACTGAAATTAGAAAAGTACGTTTTGTGTTGTGTGGTTCTCAAACAACTACACTTGTTTTCTGAACTTACAGCATTGTAATTGAAATATCATGACCTACCATTTACCATAAATCACCATCTAGCTGTCCCGAGTTTCCTACATTTATCCTTTTACTATTGTAACAAATGCAGTGTTGCTTGCTGATGAGAGTTGTATTCTAACCTTTAGGGAAGCAGTGGTCAAAGCTGGCGGCCCCCCCTCCCCCCTTATTAGTCAATTACTAGGATGTTTTTCAGATTTGGTCTTCATATAAACTGCACTTTTTATTTATGGAATTTCCTTTTAAATTTTTTTTTTTTTTTTGCAGGAATTGGACTCAGTACCTTCGCACTGAGCTACTTCCGCACCCCTTTTTAAAACTTCTAAAATTTTGAACTTTTTTTTGTTGTTTTGTGAGACAGGGTCTTGTTGTATAGCTCAGGCTGGCCTGGAACTTGCGGGGAGCCTCTTGCCTCAGCCTCCTGAGTGCTGGGATTACAGACACGCCACTACCATCCTCAGCAAGAAAGGTGGTTTTTGTTTTATCTCTGAGACAGTCTCCCGAAATTGCTAACTTGCTCAGGCCAGGCTCAAATTTGAGACCCTCTTTCTAGGGCTCCCAGAGTGCTGGGATTACAGGTTTGTGCCACTCTTCCGGCTGGCCATTGCCACCCTGCAAGTTTAATTACATTACCTTGAAATACCTCAGAAAACACAGCAAGTTCGTTTTGAGAGATAACTCCTTTAATAGGGGAGCTGCAGCACTCACCAAAGGCGCTGAATTGGTGGCTTGTTGGGCCTCCAAGTCCTTTGGTCCAGCAGTTAGGAAGACATTGTTAAAAGGACCTTTTACACTCTCGCCCTGAGGCTGCTGAAGTTCAGCTTCCACAGGAAGTGTTTTTGTTTCCCCATTTTTTTCCTGTTACTTCTGATGAATGCCACGGGTGAAGCCCTGCCCTGTGAGGAGAACGGTGGCCCTCTTCCCCACAGCCCTCTAGTCCAGGAAGAACTGCTTCCTTTTACTGTGCAGCTGCTTTTCTGTCTTTTTTCCTCCTGTGATGTGCTTTGCCTGTTACATTGTTGAATTACTACTTTTGCTGTTGATATTTTACTAATTGAGATGCTTTACTTAGACTTTAAGGATATTCTTTCTTTCAAATTGTAAAAGATAAGTACCTTTTGAATTGCCCCCACAAAAACAAGCTGTGTGTTATCTTGGGTTGCTAGAGCATGACAGGCACGTGCAGGGTCATACACTCACGCAGGTGTGCAGCAGAGTGGGCAAGTGTATTACACTTTGTGTGATTCTGCATTTTCAGTCGATTGTTTCCACAGCAGGTGATGGTGAGAGCGTTGTTACTGTGACCATCACAGCCGCAATCTGTTTTGTCAGCCCTGCGCTGTGTGTGCATTATCACGTTTAATCCCCATAGCAACCCTGAAAGGAGATAGATTTATCCTTGTTTTTAAGATGAGAATGGTGAACCCCAGAGAGCCAGGGAAACTCTAAAGTTACACACTTAGTATAAGGTGCAAAGCTAGCAGTGAAACCAATAGCTGGGACTCCTAAGCCTAGGACTAGCCTTATAAATACTTCTGTCCGTTGAAACCCACACCGTCTTGCAAGGAAGTCAGTTCTAATAATGAGTGTGTTTTGATTCGTAGCACACACAGTTCTTTAACATAGCCACGTTTAATAATTAAGACAGGCTTATGTGGAGATCCTGGCATTGGGCAGCTCTCCGAGTGTTTCTGTTGAACTCAGATCACTTGCTTGTTTTCTCTGCATATCACAGAGAAATGGGCTACTTGATCCCATGCACACCCTAACCCTTTGGATATTTGACAAAAGCTGTCATAGCCCTGGTCTTCAGGTTAAACGTTAACATCGCCAACTTCTATATCCATATGGTGTATGACTTGATGTTTTGAGACAGAATCTCGCTGTGTAGTTCAGGCTGGCCTTGAACTCACTCTGTAGCCTAGGCTGACCTAGAATGCAGTGATCCTCCTGTCTCAGCCTCCTGAGGACTGGGATTATAGGGATGTACCACTGGTTTATAAAGTGTTTTAAGTGATCTTTGAAACATGGAAAATAAACAGGTGTGTTAAATGAGTGAATAAAACCTCATTTCCTATATTGGCCATTATTCTGCTCTGCTGTGTAATTGGCTCTTTTCTTTTTGGTTTTTTGAGGCAGAGTCCCACTGTGTAGTTCAGGCTGGCCTTGAACTCACTATGTAGCTCAGGCTGGCCCTGAACTTGTGGCAGTTCTTCTGCTTCAGCCTCCCAAGGGCTGGGATAATAGGCCTGTGCCACCACGCCTAGATAAGCAACTTTTTTAGCTTCCACCAGTGAATGAGAGCAGGCAGTATTTGACCTTCTCTTCCTGGTTTATTTTCCTCAAGTTGCATCTATGTTGCCACAAACGGCAGGATTTTATCTTTCTGTGGCTGCTTGAATTCTGCCACATGCATGCTCTCACACGTGTGTATGAATGTATATGTATGTATGTATCAGTTTTAAAATCCATTCATCTGTCAGTGCACATCTTAGTTGATTCCATGTCTTTTCTTCCAAATGGCGCTGCAGTAAGTGTGGATATGCAGTCTCTTTGATAAGTGATTTTATTTCCCTTTAATATATTATACCCCGTAGAGGGATTGTTGGGTCACATGGTACTTCTGTTTTCAGTTTTTGAGGAATCTCTATTGCTTTACATAACGATTGTATTTGCAACATTCCTAGCAGCAGTGTGTAAGAATCACCCTTTCTCTGCGCTTACCAGCATTTGTTAGTTTTTGTCTGTTTTTTGATAATAGTCATTCTAACTAGGGTGAAATAAGATTTTTTTACATGAACCCATAATGGGCTTATTGTTTCTTAAATAAATCTTTACTACATGAAATTTAAAATTCATCTAATTAGGATACATATAAATACATGTATCCATATAAAAGGTGTTGGGATTGTCCAAATCCTTAAGTGTGTGCAGGAAGCTGAGCATAGTGGTGCACGCCCAATAGTCAGGAGGCTGAGGCAGGAGGATCCTGCAAGTGCGATGTCTGCTTGGGCTACGTGGTAGGATCCTCTCTCAAAAAAGGTATAAAGTATATGGGGATCCTGAAACGCGGTGTTTGAACACCAATGGTATAGAAAAAGAGTATAGACTTTAGAGCCACAATTGTCCCTTTTTCTAGATAGTGTAGTTTTGGGAAATAACTTCTTTATTTTTTCCACCTGTAAAGCAGGGATATTTTTCTCGCAGGGTTTTTGATGCACTGAGTGAGACAAGGTGTGAGGGTATAGTGGGGCCTGCACGCATAGCGCTGCCCCTGAGGTCCCGGCCCTAGATGCTTTGCGTACTTTAAAGCATGGTCTTAATGCTTCTACTTATTTGTCAGAAACATTCAGCTTTGTTAACTAAAAATGAAAATGTCCAGTTTGAGATTTAGAAATGTGAGACGTGGACTGCAATGATAGTTTTTAGTATCCTGTGTGCAGCCAATCCGCTGCACAGCTGGTTGAAGAAAGACAGCTGGTGAGCTGGCTTCAGCAGCAGACTGAGGACCCAGAGAGCTGGCGGTGACCAAGCTGCAGTTTCCTGATGGCCGTGGTCAGTCGGGCGAATCCCTCTAGTGATGCAGATGCTGACCCTCCTGTGGCTTTAGCCTAGCATAACATTTGACCATCTTCTGTAGTAGGTTTTTCTGATTTTATACACACATACACATATTTATAAATTTATTTATTATGTATTTTTTTTTTTTTTAGGTTTTTTGAGACAGTGTCTCACTGTGTAGTTCAGGCTGGCCTTGAATTTATAGCAGTCCTCCTCCCTCAGCCTCCCGTGTGCTGGGATTACAGGTGTGTGCTGCTGTACCCTGCTCTGCTTATATTTTTCCCTGTAAAGAGAGGTTGGATTGTTGGACTCAGAGTCATTTGTGGCTCACTCACCTTTTGATAATGTGAGCAGTAATGTGGATTTGTGGAAAGTTGTATTTGGAACTTCAGTATGAACTGATGTGAGTGCCCTTTTTTCTGGGCGTTCCTGGACGATTTAATAAAGCAGTAATTGTCTAGAAGCACAAACACCCTGTTTCTTCACCTGAGTGCTCTGTGCGGTCTCTGGTGGGTTCTCCTTAACTTTCTGGACAAATTATATCCCCATGCTGGAAAACCCTGACAACGTGTCTTTGGGAGTGCCAGGGGCAGCTGAGGAGATGTGTTCCAGTACTCCTCGGGGATCGCAGAAACGCGGGCGAGGAACCCTGCAGGGCTGGGTTTTTCTCCTGTTATAAAAGCACACATTATATAAAAATAGTTTCCCTCCCAAGTCTCTGCATCTACCTGGCAGAAATGGTTGTTCCTTGTGTTTTTTCCTTTACAGTTGAGAGTATACTACTTTTCTGTTACCAGCTTTAATGCTGTTAGAACAAAACTAGATATCCGTGGTTGGTTTGATTTTAAGGATCTTTGTTTACCACCAGATGTATACCTCTGGACTAGACTTTTGCTTTGTGTTCCATGTTTTATAATTCATCTCTACTGGAGACTATCGGATTTAAAAATTAAACCTAATGGAGTTTTTTGTTTTGTTTTTGTTTTTTACCACCTCATTTCCTTCTGCCTGGCTGCCAAGTCCTTTATTTTTATGTTGCTTTTATTTGGCGACAGGCTGTAGTTATGTAGTTCAGGCTGGCTATGCACTCATTGTAACCCAGGCTGGCCTTGAACTTACGGTGATCGCCGGGGATATAGCTCAGTTGCACAGCACCTGCCTGGCAAGTGCAAGGTACTGAGTTCCATTCCTGGTACCAAAAAAAGAGATAAAATAGAGTTGAACTTCTGGTGATCTTCCTGCCTCAGCCTCCCGACTGCTGTAATTACAGGCGTGTGACACCATGCTTGGCATTAACAGATTGTTTTAAATCCGTCTGCTTTTGTCTTCACTGCCATCACTTTGGGACCAAACAGTTTTTTTTAATTGTCTTTTCCCTGGAATACAGTGTCAGACTCACAACTGTATATTTCCCTCCATTCTACTCTGTGGTTAAAAGAGTGATCCTAAAAGCCCGTTTGTGTCCTGCAGCTTCCTCCTAAGGTCCTGTTGAACCTCCCTCCCTTAGGAAGCAGGCGCCTGCTGCTTGCTGTGGATCCAGGCCCCCGCCCGCCCCCGCTGCTCTGGCTGCTTCTCTAACCTCGTGTTGTGCAGCTCTCGCCTTACTCTGTCTTCACACATTGCTCTCTTTCAGTTCCTTGAAGGCCAGGTTATTTCTGGCCTCTGTCTGCTACACTTTCCATTCTTAGATTTCTTGGCTTCTCTTTACCTTTTAGATCGCACTTAAAACATCTCTGTAGGGAGATTTTTCTGACTGAAGTATCAAGAGTCTGTCTCCCTTGATCATTTTCAGCTCTAACCTTTTGTTCGTTTTCTCATCACCTCTGTTTCGTGGCGTTGTCTTTAAATTCTTCTTCTGAGTATAGGCTTCATGAGTCGAAGTTATTTTTAGCTGTGAGCGGTCAGACCTCCTGTGTGGCACCAGCCCGAGTGCAGAGTAGTGCTCAGGTCATATTTATTGAGTGAAAATGAATGGCTCTTATTTCTGGGTAAGATGAAAGGAATAACGGGACTTACAAACACCTGTCCTGGCTTTCCACAATAAGGTACAGTGATTATTCTAGAAGCAAGTGAACTATGTTGTGAAATAAAATTCTAATACTAGCATGCGATTACATGTGGAATTACATTGATGAGTGATGGGTGTGCTGTCCCAGAAGCCAGACTTTACCTGTCAGGACGGGGTGTGCGAGCGTTCAGTCGAGGGGCAGGAGAGGAAGCTGCTGTAAGCGTGCAGGCTGCAAGCCCTGTCTGCGGACAGCCGTGCACGTTTCACGCGCACGCCGCGTGCGGGTGTGTGCCTGTGCCTACCTCTGACTTGGGGGAGGAGGGCGCCTGCACCATCGGAAGCAGATGGCCGGGGCAAGTGTGTGCCTGAACGCAGGCTACTTCCTTTCGCCTCCTTAGTATCCTGCGTACTCATTAGCAGTGGGCAAAAAAGATATTTCTGGTAACTTACTTCAGAGAAAGAAGAGAGCACTAACCTGGCAGATAGTTGTTGAGGCAGAATAAAAGGCCCCGTCCAGAGGCTCTTGTAATGAACGCTTTCATCTGTTGTTTTGGGACGGGCTCTTCCTGTGCGGTTCAGGCAGCCTTGAACGCACTGCACAGCGCAGACTGCCCTCACACTCGCAGTGATCCTCCTGCCTCGGCCCTTCAGGGCAGGGATGTTCTGTGCAGCATTCTCAGATCTTTAACGTGTGTGCAGCAGCTGCTCACTGTGCCAGCTGTCCCGACTACAGCACCAGATTACAGGCATGCAACCTCCGAGGGAAGTGCTGTCACTTAGGAGGGCTCCTGCTCTGCGAGTCAGCGGAGAAGCAGCACGAGCTGCCTGACCCCTTCTACTAGACCTTTACTAGATGGATGAGCAGGAGATAAGTAGTCCACTTGCGTTCAGTAAAAATATTCATTACAAGGGCAAGAGTTTGTTTCATGAAGGTGCTGCTAAGAATACTGCAAAAACAGAAGCTTTAACAAATAATACCTTCATTTTTTCAGTAAGCAAAGCATATTTTGCTTCGCTAAATCTGTTTCTGTTTTTTTGGGTACCGGAAATTGAACTCAGGACCTTGCGCTTGCCAGACAGGCGCTTGTGCCGCGGAGCTACATCCCCTAATTCTGTTGCGTGATGATGTGCCGAAAATGCACCACACTGAGAAGAGCCTGTGGAAGGTTTTAAAAAATATTGTCACTTGATTTAAAAAATGTAAATTAAATGCAGAAATATGTTTACAGTGTGGAAAAATGTAGAAAATGCCTTTGGAGAGAAGGAGCTGACAGTATACAGAGTAAAATGAAAGCTGAGGGGCAGTCTTAGCACGCAGCAGAGCTCGGATGAGCGCTTCTAGAGAGTGAGACAAGTCCACAGGAAGAGCGCTCCCTGGGTCTAAAATTAGAGGTAGTTCCAGAAGGGGAGCGGTCTCATGTATTTCAGGGAAAGTAATGGAAAGGTAATCTTTTTACCCTGTATAATCAGATTTTTATTTTCAATTAGAAATATTTTAAACCCACAGTAAAGTTGCAGCAGTACAGTGAGATATATACCCTTTACCAGTTTTTAACACCGTCTCTCTCACACATACACGCACACACACCCTCTCACCCTCTATGCCTGCGTTTTAGCATCTGTGGACTCAACCAAGTACAGATTGTGAATATGCAGCAAACATTATTGCCCCTGTGCTGGATCTGTATGGATTTTTTTCTCATCATTACTCCCTAAACAATCAGTATAATAATTGTTTACTTAGCATTTCTATTAGGTTATGGTAAGTAACGTGGATGTGATCTAAAATATATCGGAGGGTGTGTGTAGGTTATAAGCAGATGCCAAACCATTTTATGAGAAGGATTTGACCACCTTCAGTTGTCCTGTCTGCAGGGGGCACTTCTTGGAAACAATCACCCGTGGATACTGGGGACTGACTATAACTACTTCATTTATTTTCTGAAACGTTAGAGAGTAAGTTTAAAACGTCATGTCAGTTTACTGTAAACATAGCAACATTTTCCTGTGTAAGCGCAGTAAACCATCGCAGTCAGAATACTTAATATTGATAGAATTGTGTCACTTAATAGCCCCCATTCAGGTTCCTCCAAACAGCGTAGTATCCCTTCTTGTTTATTTGATCCAAGATGGAATCAAGAGTCGTGCTTTGCATTTACTCTTCTCTATAAGTTTGTTAAATTTTAAAATTAAATTTGTTTTAAACTGATACATAAAAATTGTGCATATTCGTGGGGTCCACGTGATGTTTAAAAGGTTCTTTATATCTGGGTAATATTTTTGAATTAGTGAAGAATATGGAATGTGCAAGCAGTGAACGTGGGTTAGAGTGCCAGGGTGGCAGTGTGGTTACTACAACACCTTCAAACTGTGGAGTTCCTGCTAGTCAGGTCTTCATTCGTAGAAGTGGTAGTAACATTCCGGAAAACACGGTCTCAGAATAGAGCAGTCGGCACGATGTTCCTGAAAACGTGAAGTATCCTGTCTTAGGAGATGAATTGGAACGACTAGCCCTGGGAGGGAGATGTGTCAGAAAGGAGGTGATGCTGGACTTCTGGCAAGTTCACTCCAGTAATCATAGGTTCTAATAGGGAGTTTCCAAAAAAAAAATTCATCTCAAACGTTAGCCATTTATTGTATAAGTATAAGGAAATGTTACGACCACTCATTAAATCAGTGAGGAAAGTGAAGGTACAGGAGAAAAAGCCTATTGACTTTTTTTTTTACATTTCAAAACGTTTTCTTTTTTTTTAGACATAAAACACGTTTATAACATGCAGGTCAACTTAAAATTACATGGCATCTTCCCAAACTAATTACCTTGGAGTGTGTTTTCAAGAACTGAAAATAAGCCTGACATGTCCCACAGGTAGATGCAGACGCTCCTGTCACCTCGGGTCAGACCTCAGTCACAAAGGAATTGAGCCTTATGCACTGTAGTGAGTTTTCTTAAGCGAATAATTTACTTGATCACCATGAATAAATACTTTATTTCATTGAATTTCTCTTCTGAATTATTTATCAGTACCATTCAGAGGAACATTAATATATCCAGTCCAAAAAAAAAGACACCGCAAATTGAAGTGTCAGTACTCTAGATGATCAGAAATTTCCATTTGTAAGAATAATGAAGGCTGTGTTAATGACCTGCTGTAGCAAAAAGAGCATGAAAACAAATTTATGAAATTCTTGGTGTGCTTCATGAAAGTCTGAAGTTATAAATAGAAAAGAACCGTTAAGGTATTTGAAAAACATAGTGTATTCTGAACCAGTGCTCGTTACAATTCATTGTTACACAGCACCAATCCCCATGATCCATGTTACAACTGTTCTGAGATAAATACGGTTTCTAAGTGCCTTTTCTAAAGTGGCAATTTGCTTCAAATAGAATTTGACTTCTGCCTCCGTTCTGTATTACAGAAGAGTGAAAGTAGTTGAAATAACGCTAGAGGAGAAGCTGGGCCTGTAGTTCAGTGGTCGCCAGGGCTGGTGTGTGAGGGGCCCGGGGCGTAGCTCCAAGAAACGAGCAGGAAGCCCTGCGGGAGGGAAGGAACAGCAAGAGAAGTCCCTGGGAATTGTGGCCTGCAAAGCTGGGTATTCCTGTATTGTGTTGGTAATGCCTCTTACAGTTAGCCACGACAGAAATTCAGCACAAGCTGGCCCAAGGTATTTGTTAGTTCTCCGAAGTGAAAAGGGCCGGGTGGGAGCCGGCCTTGAGCATGACTGTATCCAGGGCTCCGACAGTGTTGTCATGGCATTTCTAGTCTCTCCCTTGTGCTATTATGTGGATTTCCTTCGCTGCAACAATTGAGCTCGCTGTGTGTCAGAGTTTTTCAGCCTGCTGCTTTTGTTGTTTTTGCTGTGGGGGACTGTCTTTTATATTACTTGATGTTTACCAGCATCCCTGGCTTCTGCCTTCTGGATGCCATTGGAACCCCCACTGCCCGGCTTTCAAAACTGCCACATTTCAGACCGGCATTGCCCGAGGCCCCTTGGGAGACACAGTTGCTCCCGGGTGAAGCACACTGAGCTGTGTGGTACGGAACACGCAGCCTAGCACTGAGCTAAGAGCACGCTGATTCTAGCGGCGAAAGCGTCTTTCATTCCGGCTTGCGTCTCTCCCTTGCCTCACCTCCTTTCCAGGCGTTTTCCTCAGAAAATGATCTGGAACCAGGTGGGACTCACGCCTTTCCCAGCAGCATTTTCGGGCTCAGTGTGAAACTGCTTGGGTCTGACTCCCATCCCGTCCTCAGCTCGTGTACTTGAGTTAGTGGTGTGGCGCTAAGAGAAAGGAACCAGCTACGATACGCATGGGCGCAGAAGTAACACCTGTGATGCTTGTTTGGAAAAGGGATTTCACAGACACACCAGAAGGAGATCAGGTCCTTGGTAAAGTGTGAATGGCAGGTTTGCTTATAAAATTGAGTTTGAGATAAAAGTTATTCTGCAAAGTGCAAAGAGTAATTATATTTTGATAGAAATGTGCACTGATAGTAACACAACGTAGGAAACAGAATATTAGAAGTAAAATTGAACTTGGGTTTCTGCCTCCCGCGGTGGTGGCACAGGTGGTTAGGACGGTCTTGGGAGCAGGTATAGAGCACAGGCTCTCTGAAGGCCCTGGAGCCCTCAAGAGGCAGGAGCTCGCCAGCCTCTGGCAGAAGGGGAAACTAAAGATACAAGCCCAGGCGGCTGGGGATTTAGCTCAGCAGCAAGAGCGCCTGCCTGGCAAGCGCAAGGTCGTGAGTTCGGTTCCCGGTACCGGAGAAAAACCAAAAAGCAAAGATACAAGCCCAGTGTGTCAGTTCGTTTCGCTTCCCTGGCTCTTGCAAACTCCAAAGAAGGGGCTGAGAGGCCTTTCTGAGTTGCCCTGAGTTAAAAGGACAAAAAGATAGAGGTCAGGGTATGGGGCGCTCATAAACCTGCTGCTCTTTGGACTGCAGCTTGGAAGAGCTGCACCTTGACCCAAGCATGAACTGAAAGTAAATCACTCTCTGTACAGACTGAGTACGCCTTTGAGTTCTTTCTGAGTCCTAGAAAACAGCGCCAGTCCCTGGATTGGGTATCTGGACCCTCAGAGCCTCAGCTGTATGTCAGAAGTATTTACTTTGTAGGTTTCAAAATTTCTACTGTTAAGTGCCAAGTCTAGTGAATGAGGATTACTGGCATTATGAAACTGGACAGTGTATGAAAACCAGAAAACACAGAAACTGAGGCAAGGTAGCTGCATTATAGTGAAAATGTAAAGCTTTTAAATTTGGACTTGGTAACATGGCCTGAAAATGTATCAAGGGAAAATCGCTAAAATTACAAGAAGACCCAGAAATCCCCAGCCGTACTGGGTGATTTTAACGTTTTCGTAACAAAAGCCACCACCATCACATACCACAAAAATCGGTAAGGGTGTGAAAGATGAACTGGATGTAGAGATTTCAAGGAAACGTGCACAGTAGCTAACACGGAGGACTTTTCCAAATGCTGTAGTTAGGGTTTGCAAGGGGATGGATTTAACACGGGACACAGTTCATAGGATTATTTTACACTATTCACTCAGAGTCAAATGTAGAAGAGTGCCAGAGATGTGTCCACATGCTAGAGACCCAGAGAGCCCGGCGAGGCCCTGGATCCCAGGGCGGTGTCGCGTGCAAGTCCGAATCAGGTTTCTGCGTGGGGCAGTCCAGAGGTGAGCGGTGGAGGCGGGTGACGGATCTGTCCCACAGCCGAGGGCTCCATACTGGAACAAGGAATCGTACCCCCACCCCACCCGAAGAGCACCCCAGCCATCGACTGTGGCAGTGAGGACTCCAGCTCCTCCTCCGATGGGAACAGCCCCGCGTGGGTCAGGCAGACCAGCCAGGGCAGGCGTCTCCAGGAGAATCGGCAGCAGCATGCGGTCTTGCCCTCTGGTCTCTGCGCCGCTGGCAGCAGTCCTCAGCTGGTCGTTCCCACCCACAGCCACGCTGACCCAGTGCCGCTGGGAGTCCGCACCTGAGCTGGCCAGTAGTTAGTATGCCATGCCAGGCGCAGGGAATTTCACAAAGCCTGATCAGACTTGGCCATAGAACAAATCTCGGCGTTTCAGAAGCCTGAAGTTACACCCAGTCTGTTCTCTAATCACAACGCAGATAAACTAGAAATTGTTAATTAATGATGGGCATATTAACAGAAAAGACTGAAAAGCTAGTTGTCAAGTTAAGAAATTAGAAAACAACATAGTATGCTTGCTTTTCCAATTTGACTTTATTTTATGCAACAGATATTAGCTTATGTAAAAGCTGCTAACACAAATGTTTCCCTAACTTGATAACTCCTCCATAAGGAGGCAGAAACCCAAGTTCAATTTTACAATAGAAGAAAGAAGAAGTAAAAAGCAGGCATTACTGAGCTAGAAAAAAGCAAGAAAGCTGAGGTGTCTTGCTGCGCAGTCCAGGCTGATTGTAAACTCTTCCTACTCCAGGCTGTCCTTGACCTTGAAGTCCTGCCTCAGCCTCCAGGGTCCTTCAGGTATGAGCGCATGCGTGTGTGTACCAGCATGCTGTGCTAGAATTTTGCTTTTTGAAGAAAAATGAATAAAATCAGGAAACTTGAGACTGATCAAGAGGAAAGAGAAAGCCCAAATATGTATCAGGAATGATGAGTCTGAGTATAAACTTTAATGTCAGTGCATCATGAGAATGTTGTGAACAAAGTTGATGATAGAAATACTTAATTTGTCAAAACATAAAAAAGAATTAGCGACCTGGAGCTCGGAGTGTATGCCTGCTATGTGCAAGGCCATGGGTTTAGTTTCTAGCACCAACATAAGTACACTGTAATTATTAAAGACAGTGGGTCTATGATAAAAATGGCTCCAAGGAAACTCTAGTTGAGGTGGTTTTATAAATGTAATCTAAATGTTAAAGAACAATCCAGCTGCATATGCTAGTGCTTGCCTGTAATTTCAGAACGCTGGGAGGCTGAGGCAGGACGATCACAAGTTCTAAACCAGACTAGCCAGCGTTAGTCACTTAGAGAGATCCTGAGTAAAAGTAAGAAAAAACAGCGCAAGGTCGTGAGTTTGGTTCCTGGTACCGGAGAAAAACCAAAAAAAAAAAAAAAAGTAAGAAAAAACAATGCTAGGGTTGTAGTTCAGTGTTGTTAAGGCCCTTGGTTCAACCCCTAGTTCCATAAAAACAAAAACCACTGAAACAATTGCAGTTACCAAGTTAGGGAAACATTTGTGTTTGCAGTTTTTACATAACCTAGTACCTACTGCATTTTAATTACCAGAATTCCAAAAACTGTTGATGCTACAAAGGTTGGTTTTTATACTGAAGTTTTTATTTCTTTATTCACAGACGCTCCTTTGCTTTTCTCACTGTGTAGCCCACGCTGGCCTCAAACTTACTGCAGTCGTGCCTCAGCCTCCTCCTGAGTGCTGGCATTACAGGCCTGTGCTGCCACGCCCAGCTGTCCTGTGGCTGTATCTTGAATGTCAGATCTTTTGAATACTTTACAGATATGTGAAGTATTTGCTACACGTTGATAAAGAAAATACGTGTCCCCTGGAGGTTTACATGGCACATAGGAGACGTGTACATAGAAGGTACAGTTTAGAGTGAAATACTGCAAGAAGTACGGAGGGCATTGGGGTCAGAACTGAGGGTCATCTGATTGCCTCGATCAAGGATTTGCCCAAGGGGTGGCATTTAACTTGAGCCTGAAGAGGAAAGCATTGTGTCAGGAAGGTGAAGACAGTAGGCGGGGTTAGAGTATGTGTAAAAGCTGGGCTTCTTGCTTGTTGGAGAATTTATTATATATTTAGTTTAAATGAAAGAGGAGGCAAAGAAAATGGAAGAAAAGAACTTACTTTTGAACTTCTTACACCATGTTAAAGATGAAAAGTGGAGGACCTGTTTTTTATATTTCAAGTGGAAGTGTAATATCATCCAGTTTTTGTTGTAAAATTATTGCGGTAGAGCTTTGGAGAGGAGATTGGAGGCCGGAAGACCCTTACGGGTGCTGTAGGTAACCCAGTGGGATGGTGAGAGCTTCAGCTTGAGGAGCCCACGGCCCTGCATGTGGAGCGACAGTGCTGTGGAGACATTTGCTTTTGGGCACAGTAAACTTTTGTTTCTGGCTCTGATTTGTGCATAAATTTTATTTAACTCTTTTGATTATGTTTTTGTGTGGTAAATTGTCGTGGAATGTGAATGCAAACTTAGGAAGTTTAGGTTGTTTTGTAGGGGAGGTGGTTGGATGTTTTGAGACAGGTCTCACTGTGTAGTCTAGGTTGGCCTTCAATGGACTGCGTAGCCCAGGCTGGCCTCACCTCATGATCCTTCTGCCTGAGCCTCCCAAGGGCTGGCCTTGCAGGCCAGTGCCACCACTCCTGGAGTAGTTCAGTGTTTTGTAAGGAGGAGGAAGACCTCCTTCTAGACCAGTCAGATTGGGAATTGATACTTACCTACATTGGTATGTTTTCTCTTACTTTGTATGACGCCGAAGGTCTTGAAGGTGTAGAGCACTTTACTAAGCTGATCCACACAGGAGGTTCCGAATTTGTTCTGAGTGGGTGATTGTGTGTGTGGATGTATGTATGTATTTTTGTATTTAGAGACAAGAACTCACTGTGCAGTTCAGGCTGGCCTTGAGCTCACTTGTAGCCTAGGCTGGCCTCAAGTTCACAGCCATCCACCTGCCTCAGCCTCCCAGGAGCTGGGATTACAGGGTTCCACCACCGTGCCTGGTGGATGATTGTATTTAAAATTGTTCATAAGTGTATTGTTCACTTAAATGTTTGAATGGAACACGTTAGTAGTAGAAAATCTGCTTTATTGAGTCCTTGATTTAAAAACGTCAACCGAGAGTCAGTCCCCAACCTTACAGTTCTTTGAAAAGGGAGACAGAAAGGTTACCGGCATGGAGTTTCTTCAGTGTCTTCTGGAAGTAGGCACTTGGTTTCAGCATAAGCACAGAGGGAAGATGAGTTGCCTGGCTTTACATATCAAAACCCCTCAATGAAAATGTTTTCTTCACTGCATACTCCGTGCTAAGCTAGTAGTCAACAGTGCTTTTCTAAAACAAAAGAATACTTTTTTCATTTACCTTGCATTCTTGTTCTTACCCAGATCCATTTTGCGGACATTATGTCATAGCATTCTGAGGAAATACCTGAAGTTTAATAAAAGACTTAAAATTTTGGGAGAATTGAAGTTTGTCTTTTTAAACCATAGCGTAAGCCAATAGTTAGGCAACTATTTGGACACATTTCTTAAATAATACTGAGCAGTTTTTCTCTTTTCTGGAGACATTTTTCAGTGCACAGTTATTAACAATTTGTATTATTGTGGTTTCCATATCTCACCTCGGAAGAGTTCTGAGGTGTGACAACTCCAAGTCCGATGCAGGCCGAGTGATTTGTGGGAATTTGAACTTCTGATTCATAGGTTTGAAAAATACAATGTGAATTATACCGCTAAACCCTTTTTAATTTCTGTCCCTAAGAGTTAAAATCGAGGTCTACTATAATTTTTTTTTAACCCTGACCTCTTGTTTTTACACGGAGCGCACTCGTTTGTGTGCTTTCTGAGTGTTACTGAGAACGGCGTGGTGCAGAGCTTGCCACCACGTCTCCCTTCGCTGTGCCTTTAGGAGAGCGCGGGCGTCACTGCGCACAGTGGCTCCAGTGTGCTGGAGGCTGAGGCGGGGGATTGCAGGCTTGCGGCCGGCCTGGGCAATGTAAGTGAGACCCTTTCGGAAAATGAGAAGGGCTAGGTGTAGCTCCGGGGCAGAGCACGCCAGCTTCATCCCCAGGACCACTGGCTGGCAGGGGTGCTCCTCGCCTTGGAAGGGTTTGTCAGGGTTAGGTACTAGGGAGGTCTCACGTGTCCTTAGGAAGGGTGCTTCAGCCTCTTGCACCGTGTGTGCGACCCCTTCGTAACATTCAGCTTATCAGTCCGTGAAGCTGCTCATGTCTGAATTAGTATACATTGTATTCAACCAAGGTATTTTCGGGTATTACTGTTTTCTTCCCTTTTTATGTGATCTCGGCTTTGTAGGCTGTCGGGGCCTCTCGGGCGTCGTTTCAGAGCTGTTCTGTGTCCCCGACTCCTCCGCGGGCTCCCTGCTGTCCATCGTCCTTTGCTGTCTTTGTGTGCAGTGTCCACTGTCTGCCTACACACTGCCCGTTCACATGGCGCTTGGTCCTGTGTTGTTTTCCTTTTCCTTCCCTTCCCTGTCATAGTCTAGATTCCTTACTGGTAGTTTCTGTTCCTCCACGCATGTCATTTTTCTTTTTCTTTCTTTCTTTTTTTTTTTTTTTTGAGACGGGTCTCTCTGTGTAGCCCAGACTGGCCTTGAATTAACAGGGATCCTCTTGCTTCAGCCTCTGAGTGTTGGGATAACACTTCTAATTGATTCTTTAAGGCGTATATCAGTGCGGTGCATTCTTTTCTATTTCCTTCTGCCTAGGCAAAGTTAGGGGTCTGTCCTGTGTTCTGTTGTCATGCTGTGCCTCTTCTAATAAATTTTTATTTCCATGTCAGTCTTGAAGAATTCTAAACAGCTTGAGCACTGGGATCACATCTTAATGATTACCATACGGAATGGGTAGTAGATACTGAAATTGTTTGCAAAAGGAGCAAAGAATGATGTGATAAATTAGCAGTCAGGAGCATCTGAAGTCTGTTTGGAAAAGATGTCAAGGTGGAAAATGTGTGTCCTCCTGGGATCTTGGGAAGGGCTTTCCTGACTCTGGATTTGCCAGTGAGGTTTCTGAGGGTACTGAAACCACTGTGAAGTAAACATTTTTATGTTGTTACAATTTCTAATTTAATTTTTGTTTTTAATTTTAGGAAACACTCCTTTACATCTTGCTGTGATGTTAGGAAATAAAGGTTAGTACTTTCTTTTTTATGTTTAACTTCATGCTTGTTTAGTCAGTTTAAAATTTCTAAGATCCCTTTTGTTAACCTGTCTGTAATTGAGCATGGGTTATAGTATATTAAAGTTAGTATTTTCTCATTTTCTTTTTTTATCTTTTTTGAGACAAGTCTCTCTATGCAGTTCAGGGTGGCCTTGAGCTCACTTTATAGCCCAGGCTGGTCTGGAGCTTGCAGTGATCCTCCTGCCTCAGCCTCCCAAGTGCTGGGTTTCATTTTCCACAGCCTATTTTTTTTTAAAGAGAAAAGATCTTGTACTAACCTTCATGACATTTAAAATGTTTTTTCCCTTAGTTGGTTATTTTATCAAACATATTTATAATTTTAGAAAGCTTATATCCAAATATTAATTTTCATTAACTGCATTATAGTACTTTCGATATGAGAAGAATTTTGTAAGAAATTTAAATTTAAAAATTTTAGCATTTGGTATGTCTCAACTCATTAGTTGAGTCTTTAGTATTACAAATAGATTGTAAAAAACGTGATGCTTGTATATTCTTTTAAAAAATCCTACTCATAGGTAGGTGATTTAAATGATCTACTTTTGAGCTGTGTGTGGTGGCACCTGCCTATCATCCCAGCACTTAGGAGGAAGCTGAGGCAGGAGGATTATAGGGCATTCGAGGACAGCTTGCGTTACTTAGTGAGTTTGAGGCCAGTCTGAACTACATAGCAAGACCCTGTCTGAAAAAAAGAAAGAAATCTGCTTTTGTGTGTCATTCCTATATGTAATGCAATTTCAGTTACCAGGATTCACAATTATTCTGAAAAGTGAGAATTTCAGATAGATAATTGAAAGCTTTCTGAGTGCTAGATTTTTAAATTTCCTATCTTTGGTAAGATTCTTTTAAAAAACTCAGTCCTGTATTTTTAAACAGGCCAATGAATTTAACATTTTTCTTTCTAATGATCTGAAAGTATCGTTATGAACATCTCTTACTGTCATATGGCATAGTAATTTCTTTTTTTCCCCCATTTTTTCTGTCTATTTTGCTTATCCCTTTTCCTTCCTCCTCCCTCTCCTTTGTTTGCCTTCTCATTTGAACATTTTCTTCCCATTTCCTAATATCTGCTATATATTTTGGTCCTTATTTGACAGTTTGTCACATCAGAGAAGCCATGCAATATTTACACATGTGTCTGATTTATTTCACTTAAGAGAATGGTCTCAAGGTGCATCCATTTAGCTGTAAATGTCTCAAGCTTATCCTTTATGGCAGAGTGTAGTACTCCATTGTATTTTTAAAAAAAAAAAAAAACCCATCTTCTTTATCCATTCATCTGTTGATGGGCATTTGGGCAGTTTCCAAGATTTGGCTATTACAAATTGTGCTGCTATAAGCATGGTCAGGATTGTATTAAGTCTGTCTAACAATTTGGGAGTATGGCCATTTTCACTATATTGGTTCTTCCTACCCAAGAACAAGGGATAGCTTTCCATTTTCTGATACCCTCTTTGATCTTTTTTGGAGTATTATAGTTTTCAGTATAAAGGTTTTTTACTTTGTTAAATTGATTCCTAAGTATTTCATATTTTTGGACGCTATTGTGAAATGCTATTGCCTTTGATGCTATTGTGGTTTCTCTAATTTCTCTCTTAGTGAGTTTATTATTTGTGTACAGGAATGCAGTTGATGTTTTGAGTGTTGAGTTTGTATGCAGCTATACTACTGATTTTGGTTATTCAATCTAGAAGTCTTTTGGTGGAGTTCTGGGGGGGGTCTTCAATGTGTAGAGTATTATGTCATCCGCAAATAATGGTAATTTAACTGCTTCCTGTCCTATCTTTATTCTTTTTTTTTTTTTCCTTTCTCTTGTTTAATTGCTCTGGCTAATGTTTCTACAACTATATTGAATGGGAGTGGTCACAGTGGACATCCTTGTCATGTACCTCATTTTAGAGCAAAAGCTTTTGGTTTTTGTCCATTTAATATGATGTCGGGTGTTGGTATGTCATAAATGACTTTTATCAGGTTGAGATAAAGACCATCTATTCCAGTTTTCTGAAATTGATTTTTCTGTGTCTATGAGGTGATCATTGATTTTTGTCATTGGCTCTGTTCATTTGTATTACATTTATTGATGTGTGTATGTTACACTATCCCTAGGATGAATCTTGCTGCTTTGTCATGGGTTATAATCTTCTGATGATTTGATGCATTCTGTTTGCCAGTACCTTGTTGAGGATTTTTGCATTTATGTTCACTAGGAAGATTGGCCTGTGGTTCTCCTTTTTTGGTTTGCTCCCTCTCTGACTTTGGTATCAGGGTAATGCTTGCTTCTAGGAATGAATTTGGGAATATTGCTTCCCTTTCAGTTTCATTAAAGAGTTTGAGAAGTAGCAGCGTTAGGTCATCTCTAAATTTCTTGTGGAATTCAGCAGTGAATCCATAAGGTCCTGGGCTTTCTTTGTGGGTAGGTTTTTAACTACATCTTTAGTTTCTTTGAGTAATATTGGATTATTTAGAATTTTTATATCTTCTTGACTCAGCTTTGGTAATTCAGATGTATCTAGGAATCTGCATTTCTTCTATGTTTCCCATCTTATTAGAATGCAGGTTCCCAAAGTAGATACTGATCTTTTGGATTTCTGCAGGTTCTATTTTAATTTCATCCTTTTTTTTCCTAATTGCATGGATTTGAGTCTTTCCTTTTTTGATAAGGTTGGCTAAGGGTTTGTCAATTTTATTTAATCTTTCAAAGAATCAACTCTTTGATTCATTGATTCATTGTATTTTTTCGTAGTGTCTGTTGCATTAATTTCTGCTCTGATCTTTATAACTTCCTCCTTTGTATAAGCTTTGGGCTTGACTTGCTCTTTTCTAGAAGCTTGAGCTTAAACATTAGGTTGTTGATTTGAGTTTGCTCTGTTCTGATTTGGGAATTCACTACTATAAATTTCCCCTGTAGGACTGCTTTCATTGCTTCCCATAAGTTGTGGTATGTTGTATTGGCATTATCATTTAATTGTTGAAACTATAATGTTATCTCTGACCCATTGGATGTTCAGGAGGGAATTATTTAATTTCCATGTATTTATGAAGTTCTTATGGTTTCTTTTTCCATTGATTTCCAGTTTTATTGCACTATAGTTTGATAATATGCATGGGATAATTTCATTTCCTTTGCATTTACTTAAGAATGGTCTGTGAGCTAGTATATGGTCTATTTTGTGTGTCCCATGTATAGCTGAGAAGAATGTGTGTTCTGAGGTGGTGGGGCGGAACACTCTTAGACATCTGTTAAGTCCATTTGTTCAAAAGTTTCAGCAACAAGAGAAGAATAACTAAGACAATGCCTCACCTATCTGTATGTCAAATTCTTTTTCCCTGCTTGGGAAGTTTTCTGCCATTACTTCTGTAAACAGGTGTTTTTATGTTGTCTGGGCTATCTTTTGCTTTTTTGTTGACTCTGATCAATCTTATGTCATTTTTCTTTGCATCATCTAGCAGCTGCTAGATGGTCCCTTGCTATTTTTAAGAAATTGTTTCATGGTAAGTATCTGTAATCTGGTCTTTTAGATTTGATATTCTGTTCTCACATTGGCTCATTCTATTGTGTATTGTTTCAATGGAACTTTTACTCTCCTGTGTATCTATTTGAATCTGTTTCATGGATTCCTTTCTTTCTTATGTTAAACAATCGTGGTTCCATCATTTTCTGAATCTCTATTTTTTTTTAAAATCTGTATCTGCTCTGGAGTCACTAATCATGTCTTTCTTGTCATTACCTGAGAAATTGTTTCTGACTTGATTTTTTTTCTAGACACTTTCATGTGCTTTGTTCCTTCTGCTGTTGCCACTTCAGAGCATCCAGGTGGGTGGCTTTTGAATTGTTCCTTCCACCTTTTTGCCCCGTTTTTGCCTTTGGTGAGCTGGAAGTCTGGATTGCATCTTGCTTAAGTGTCTTCTCATTTTCTTTTTTTTTGTTAAGTTTACTATGTGGATCGATGCTTATAAATTGTTCCTGGCAAGTTGCTTTATTGCTAGTCCTTAAAATTCTTATGAAACGACTGCTTTTCAGAGATGTCTTATAGTGTAGCTTGCTTTTGGGTTTTGAATCTGTTGCAAGATGCTGCCTCTTCAGTTTATTGGGGATAAGTTGTTTCCTGTTTGGCCTACCTCCTAGTTCCTTGTCACTGGTATTTTTGATGACTCTTAAGTCATGGGACTATGAGGAAGAGTTGATTAGAATAATTATGTCACATTGGCTAAAGTGGTATAATCAGTAATAACAATAGCATCAAATACAACCAAGAAAATGACAAACTGTGGTAACTGTTAATTTGGCACCTGTAACTGTATGAACTGGATTTGTGGTTATATAAGAAAATCTAAAGCAAATCAGAAAATTGTATATAGTAAGTATGCCCTTAGTATGGCGATTTTATCCTCAGGGAAGCATATGTAAAAGGAGTTAGGGGGGAAAATAGGGAGATGGAAGAAAAGGAAGGGATTAGAAGCGAAGATGGGAGGATAAAGGAAGATGATACAAACTGGAAAACTGGTGAAGACGACAAGAGGGAAAGCAAAGGAAGAAATAAAAACAAGAACACAACAAAATAAGAACAAGAAAAACGCTAGAAACAGTGTTCACACTCAAATAAAACAAGAGCAAACAAGAAAAAGAAAACAGAAGGAAAAAAGAAGAAAATAAGCAAGAAAAAATTTCCCCTTCAAGGCTGTCTCTGCTGTCACTAGTAGACACAGTGGGCTGCCAGAGTCCAGATTCATGCTGATTAATCCTGACAGGCCAGCTGTAGCTTTACGGAAGGGTAGTGGATATTTTCAGCAAACCTGTACCTTCAGGTCCACCAAAGTTCAGGCTGGCTTCTGGCTGTGAAGCTGGAACTGGATTTGTTCAGCCTGCAGTAGTCCATGTGCCTCTTGCCAGCTTAAACTCAGCTTCTTGCTGACTTGAACTTCGTTCTGCCTCACCCTGACACTGGGATTCACTGGCAGGAGCCAGCCCATATCTGGCCTTAGTTCTGAGCCTGAATAACTTTCCAGTCACTGCAGTCTGCAGTGTGCACTGCTGTGTCCACTGGTGCATTTCTCCGTGGAGGCCTCTGGGCCCCCAGCAGTCACCGTGGGTGTGCAGGTTGGAAGAGCTGCCTGCCACCTCCTTTGTTGAGGTCGGACTCTGCTCGCTGTGGGCTTCGGTTCTTGCTTCAAACCCTTTTCTGAAGGACCCCCTTCCTTCCTTTTCTTCCTCACATTGCTGAATTCCAGCATCTGGACACCAAATCTCGGAGAGGCTCTTTCTCCGCTGCTCACCACTCTGCCATCTTCCCAGAAGTCCTGGGAGTCTGGCAAAATACCTCTGTTTGCAGAAATGTCTGATCTGGCTCGACTTCCCCCAAGGTGTTAATTAGAACCTGTCTCTCTGAAAAATAGTTGTTTGATTTTTAAATTTACATGCTTAAGTGGAGTATAAGACCTGCACAAGAGTTACTTGCTTTTAGGTCTGTATAATTGGTGACTCAGATCTCCATCTTCCACAGTGTGGTCTTCTCCTTCGCTTTCTTCTTATCCTTTCCTCCCTGGCCTCTCTTCTTCCTCTTCTGTCCCCTTTTCCTCTTCCCTCTCTCTCTCCTCCCCACTCTGTCTTCCTTCTTCCAAATGATAGACTCATTTCAATAATTTCTCAATAAAGAGACATTCATTTCCTAGGCATGGTGGCACATGTCTGGAGTCCCAGGACTTAGGGAGGCTGAGGCAGGAGGGTTGCAAGTTTAAATCCAGCTGGGCAACTTAGTGACTTAGCAAGACCATCTCTCTCAAAAAGGGTGGGGTGGGGACTGGGGATGTAGGTCAGTGCAAAGATCTTGGATTCAATTCCTAGTGCCACTCACCTCCCCACTCACGATATTCATTAAAAAGTTACATAGTGCAGAACTCAACAAATTGGAACCAGCCTACCAGGTCTCAGGAAGAGAAGGAACCAAGAATTTTTCAGGGCTTTAGCCATTCTCCTGTTTATTTGTCTATCTCTTACAGTGTGTGTGCTGTTCTTTATGTGCCTGCAGTGTCTCTTTTTTTCCCCTCTGGTTTTTTTGAGATAAGGTCTTGCTATGCAGTCCAGACTGTTCTTGACTCCATGTGGACGTCAGACTGGCCTCAAACTCGTAGTGATCCTCTTGCCTCAGCCTCCCAGGTGCTGGGATTACAGATGTGCACTACCATGCCCAGCTCCTCCTCCTCTTGATTGACTTTGTATTTGCTGAAGTTGCAGTTGACGTGAAAGAATTACCCTGAGAGCCTAAGTCTCAGTGACGTTTGTCATTAAAAAACTTATTCAGGTTTGCATATCACCAAGTGTCTGAGCAAAAAATGTGATTCCCTCAAGCCAAGTCATAGATGGCGGGCCGTGGCAAGCTCCTCACCCGCACTTTGCTTTGCCGAGGCTGCCTTGGAGTGGGCGTTGGTGGGAGGCGGGTCCAGAGCAGCAGGGGGGAGGGAGGTGGTGGAGAGTGGGTGAGCAGCCACAAGAGACCACTGGCTCTCGAGAAGCTTCCTGGGTGAGAACATAGCAGATGGAGCCACTGAATTTGGTCAGTGAACGACTCAAGCTTTCCCTGACCCCCAAGAACATGGTGTCAGAACTGTAGAACTGCAGAACATAGCGATCATTCATAATAGTCCAAATGCTTCTCCGAGTGCTTTACATGTATTTCTTCATGTAACTCATTCCTGAAGCAGTGTGCTGTTATCCCTGTTCTCCCGTGAGAAACCGCCCTAAGAATGAGCAATTCGATTGCTGTAAGGTAGCAGAGATTTGGTTTTAACTTGGAGCACGTGGCTGCAGAAGCTCGACGTCTGGTGTCCTGCCTTGCTTGTCCTAGCTTGTCCGGGGTCCTGTTCTTTCTCGCCGAAGTGTCCCTCTGGGGTGTGGTCTGTGTTGGAGGGGCTCGCATGCAGCTTTCTGGGTCTCGTTGCTGGTCTGGGTCTTTCCAAAGTCAGCCCATGAGCAGGCCGTGTGGATTTACCGGGGTCTGAGGTGAACCGACCCTCTGCCACCTCAGGTATAGGCATTGTCATTTAAACGGATATTCTGTTATGTATCAGCCTATTCCAAAAT
Source organism: Chinchilla lanigera (assembly GCF_000276665.1). Taxonomy (NCBI): domain Eukaryota; kingdom Metazoa; phylum Chordata; class Mammalia; order Rodentia; family Chinchillidae; genus Chinchilla; species Chinchilla lanigera. The sequence goes on from NW_004955423.1 coordinate 21,624,915, forward strand.
GTAGTATTTCATAAAGCATTACTTTAATGACTTGTGGGTAGGTAGTTAGAGGAAATTAAAAGTTTCAGGGTTTTGTCAGTTTGAAAAATGTCAGGTGAATAAAAGTTAAGCAATAGAATTTGATGTGCCAGTGTGTCTTGTGGAGGCCTGTGTGGGGCAGGTACTGAGTTGAGGTAGGCAGGGCTCCCCATAGTTAGCTGGTCTTGGGCCTCTTTCACAGTTACCTCGAAGGAAGAGGGAGGAGTTCGGTGGAAATGTATTGCAGGAGACACTTGGATTTCTGTTCTGCTAGGGTCTTCCTTGTGAACTGTGCAAACCCATTTACATTTCCCAATCCAGAGCCCCCCTTTTCTAGGGGCTTTTTTATGTTTTTGGTATTGGGTTATAGGAGAGTGTGTTGAAAGGTGTAGAAGAGAGAAGACGTGCTTTATGTGTGATTCTGTGAATTGCTTTTATATTGCACTGGTGTTCAGTCTGTGACCTTTTATCTTATGGGATCCTGCTTTAGTGACTTCATTGTTGAAGGACACTTTCTGTTTGCGTATTTGTTGGTAAACATGATAGAAATTTCCTGGAGCATTGACATGCTAATTGTTGTTTGAAGACAAGGGAGAGGGAGATAGATACCTTAGGACTTTCATTTAGTCCTTTTTCTCACTCATGTGTTTTGTTTTGCTTTGCTTTGTTTTGTTGAGGTAGGGTCTCACAATGTTGTCCAGGCTGGCCTTGCACTCACTATGTAACCCAGGTTGGCCTCAAATTGTGGCAATCCTCCTGTCTCAGCCTCCCAAGTGCTGGGGTTACAGGCATGTGCCCCTATACCCAGGCTTATAATTCATTTTAACCTATTGAATAACTATTTCACTGAAATCTGATTTTTGTTTTTAAATTTTTGGGTCCATTGACAGAAGTTAGCATATTACCTGGTGATTTTTAAATGTAGATTTACATGGAAATGAAAAATTACTTAAATAAGGAAGATTATAAATCTTTAGGAGGTGTAATCAAAAGTAAATCTTTACTTCTCATTTTTTAGGTTAGAAACGTAAGAGAAGGTTTCTTTAACTTAGTTACTCCAACTTTTAATTCATTCCTAGTCTTTGGTGCAGTTTTTAATTTTTTCCTTGAAATTTGTGTAGAATTAGTTTGATTCTCAGTCTCATGAAGATCTGTGGATGGCTATTACATTCCCAATTATCCTATTTACCCCATCGTGTGTGTGTGTGTGTGTGTGTGTGTATGTTTTGAGACAGGGTCTCACTATGTAGCCCAGACTACCTTTGAACTCAGGACAGTCCTGCCTTAGCCTCCTGAGTGCTGGGATTGTAGGCATGGGCCACCACACCCAGCAATCTACTCTGTATTTTACCACCTTTACAGCACTTGCTTATTTATGTGTGATTTTTTATTGTTCATGATTTCAGTTTGTCCATAGTCCTCAAGTCCTTACTTCTTCGTGGCATGTTTATGCATTCGTTAAACCTTAGTGCCCAGCTGTTAATCTGCCTGGTTTTCTTATTACTCATTTTCAACATTACTGAGAGCAAACATTCAGTTGATCCAGTTTTCTGTTTTCCGTGTATAAGCGTATATGCCGGGTGATTGGCATAGCGGTGGGTATCGGATTTTGCTAGTGGCTCATCTCTGCTTCAGTTGAATTATGCGGGTGAGTAGCGGGCACCTGTTCTTGAGGTTCCGTGGCCTGTCAGAAAACAGTTAGCATGCGCCAGTACCTCGGCCTCATACTAGCACCTGTACAGCCAGGATGTTGCTTTAGATAGAACAGTGCTCTTGTGGATCCTGCCTTTTAGTATTTTTAAATTTTAAAAAAATTGCGAATGATTCTTTCGTTATTAGTATGCACATATTGAGACAAGTGAAATAACACAGTGTAAAAAGAAAGAAGAGCATCATCTCTCCACTTCCCTTTCTGGTGCGGTCAGCGCTGACAACCTGGGGATACCCTTTCATACCTTACTCCTTCCTCTTAATGGAGGGGCTTAGTTTGTATTCTGGAGCAGAATTACAGCACATAGCACTTCGCCACGTTTTCCTTTTCACTCATAGGTCTCCTGTGAAATCGCCCTGGACGTCCTTAGATTTCTTCCGTGCCTGCCTTCCCTTCATTTATGCATGCACACACATGTGTATGCTTTCTGAAAACCCACTGGTACAGTTTTTGGGGAGAGGGTTTGTTTTTAGTTCTCTTTAAAAAAAAATCTTTGTAGCTTGGCTGTCCATTTTTACTAATCATGTTCTCCTCGTAGACATGATGACTGATGATAGAACTTGTTGAATGTTCTTCCAGCTCTCAGCCGTGCTAATTATATACAAATATGTGCATCTTTGTCTGAAGACACATGCTCATGTATGTGATAAATTCTTTAGTCATTTCTTTAAAAAATGAGAGGATACATTTCTGCTTTTGGTAGATATGTTGTATGCAGTATACATTGACAGCTCCTTTAAATATCTTGGGATAGTTCTAATGCATTTCTTTTTTGATATTTAAAAAAAATTTCTATTCCTTTTTTTATTCAACATTTTATTATAAACTTTATATAGAAAAATTGAAAGATTATATTGGTGAATACTCATACCCATCAAATAGGCTTGATTATGGTAGTACTAGATCATATTTATGTTATCTTCTTATCTGTGTATATTTTGTTATTTTTTTCCTGTACAATTTAAAAAGTGTAGACATTAGACAGGCGTGGTGGTGCATTCCTGTCATCCCAGCACTTGGGACACTTAGGCAGGAGGATTACCATGAGTTAGAGGCCAGCCTAGGCTACATAGTGAGACCCTATCTCAAAAAAAAGAAAAAAGGACAGAGATACGACATTTCACCGCAACATACGCCAGCATGTAGAAATAAGGATGTTCTTCATAATTACGTTATTATTAAACTGAAGAATATTAATAGTATTGTTATAATGTCATCTGATAGCCGGTGCATATTCATATTTCTGCAGTTGTTCCAGAAGTGTCTTTTTAGGTAGTTAATATTACAGTATCACCCAAATGAAGTTCACTTGTTGCATTTGGTTGTTATGTCTCTTTTATGATATAGAGCACATTGTGCCCCAATTTTCTATACTTTGTGCCTAAACTTTTCAAAAAGTCGTCTCAAATTTGGTCAGTGACTGACTGTTGTATCTGGCTCCACGGTCCTTTTGAAATGATGCTATTCTTAAACACAGGTGGCGTATTATTCCAGCAACGTAGATGCAACGTGTGTCTATTACTACATGTGTGAACGTTGTTTTCAGTAGGTTTGCCACTACCAACAACCCTGAAATAAACATACTCTGCATACTCTTCGGCACTACCGTGTTAACAGACTTGCTTAAACACATCTGTGAAATTTCTGTATCTGTTTTACTTTATGCCAGTAAAGTTCATTGCTAGTGGAGGTTTTCCTTCTCTCACTAGGAATAGTGCTAAAGTACAACCATTCCTCTTCACCCTTAACCCAGCACACTGTCATAACATCTCTATTCCCTTTAGATTACTTCTATTATTTTTTTTTATTTACTTAATTTCTTCCAACATCAGATATAAGCTCTTTGGTAGTGAGATGTTATCCTCCCACTTCACTGCTTGTATCTGGTGCTTAGGAGTTAGAAATGGCAGGAAGTAAACACTTGGTAAATATTTAATGAGTGTGCTTATGTGAAAGACTGAGGAGTATGTGCTTTACTGTCCACATTTTCTTTTTGCTTGTTAATGGACTTCTAATTTTTAATTTAAAAAATTTTCTCAACCTATAGATTACTTAATTCTGATTATTTGGAAAACTATATGTTGGTCCTTATGTTTGCCCTTTTGGGGTGTTATTCCAGCTAAAAATTATGGAAACATTGATATTTTTTTGAAATCTTTTTTTTTCTGAAATAAATAATGAGCTTCCTTTGATATTACAGACACACAGACCCTCTCTTGGGTCTTCTCAGTTAGAGATATTCGTGTGTAAATTGCTGTTGACGTTTGCAGGTTGTCTGTGAGAGAATGGAAATACTCTGAGAATGGCCTTGGAGACAGTTGTTAGGGAGCATAGTACATTCTTTGCAGCGATGCACTTTATTTTTAGGTAGTAGAATGGATGCTTCGAAATCTGGAGGTCTGAAATAGTCTAACTTAATAACATAGGAATTTTTAACAATTATGTAATTATATGGTACAGTGTTTAACAAGTACATGCATTATTGTCTTGCTAAACTTCTGCATGACACTTGTATTTAGAGATCGAAAGCTTGTGTGGTGTCTGATGCCCTCGCTGTTTTGTGTTACAGAATGTGCCCACTTACTTCTGGCTCACAACGCTCCAGTAAAGGTGAAAAACGCTCAGGGATGGAGCCCTCTGGCGGAAGCCATCAGCTACGGAGACAGACAGATGAGTAAGTGCGCGGGCGCTGGTGCGGAGGGGGCCTGCAGGGAAGTGGTCCTGTTGAGCTGGTCTAGCTCCTTGGGAACCTTCGCAGCTGCCCCTAAACTGTAGGTGACTTGTGGCTGAGGATCCAGCACTGAGTAGTACTGTACACAAAAAGAATGGAAGAATCACGTTTAAAAAGACACTGTTAATTTTTTTTCTCCTTTTGTAGCATTCTACCCTAATATTAGGACTTTCTTTTTAAGTTGACAACTGACTGTCCTTTCCTTTTGTTTTTTTCCTTTCTTTTTATTGATTGATTGATCAGTTTGGGTTTGTTTGAGTCAGGTTCTTGCTGTGTAGTTCAGGCTGGCCTTGAACTCACAGTGATTCTCCTGCCTCAGCCTCTGGAATGCTGAGATCACAGATGTGTGCCGTCATATGTCTCACTAGTTTGAATTCTGAAAAATTGCTGGGCATTGTGACTGTGTGCCTATAATCCCAGCCTCTGCGAGGCTGGGGCAGGAGGACCATAAAATTCAAGCCCAACCTGAGCAACTTAGTGATTTAGTGAGACCCTGTCTCAAAATTAAAAAAAAAAGTCACAGTTGTTGACAGATCTGACAGTTACTTACTTTAGTTCCTGGGTGTAGGCTTTGTTGTAAGCCAGAAGCAAGACTGTTTCTAGTTTGGTCTTTAAATGCATACTTTCAAAACACAGTTTTTTACAACATACAGTGTTCAAGTATGTCATTCCCTGCTCTATGTCAAGTACATCTCAGGGGAATGTTGTCTGTCTGGAAATACCCTTTTATAGTTGGAGAGCAAAACCAGTCAGTTAAGTGTAGCTTTTGTATAAGAAGTAAGAAACATCGGCAGTTTTATTAAATGTATACCATTGAATACCCCGTGATGTTATGTGGGGTTAGTCTTACTTTGATACTAAATTTTGGGCTCTTCTGGACAGTTCTTTATGATTTAGGTCTGTATGTAAAACATACTATATTTTCACAGACTTCTTGAATCTTTTGGATAATTTTTAAGGTTGAAATTGTTTGTAGGCATAAATTATGAGATAAAATTGTGACAATTTAAATACCAAATTGAGAGGGAAAGAGAGAGCATTTATTTATTTTTACTGGTGTTGGGGGTTGAGCCAGGGAATTCTGCTGAGCTGTAGCCCTGACCCCATGCCCTGGTCTCTCTTGGAGACCGCCAGGGCCTCACTAAGCTGCTCAGGCTAGACTTGAACCAGAGTCCTCCTGTCTCAGCCTCCTGAGTAGCTGGGATTGTAGGTGGGTGTTGACAGTCATCCTCTTAGGACAAACGTTAGCAGACTCTATGAAAATAAGAAATAGTCCTAATAGAGGGTTATTTCAGGAAAAAGAGAATGATGTATACTAAAAGACAGTAAGAATAAAGTTGAAGCATTTGGTCTGAGGCTTTCTTTGGTTTTCTAAGGGGTTAGAGCAGAGGGGAACTGGATTCGTTCTGAGGTTTCTGACCCACAGTGACCCTTCTGTGACAGCCAAGATTCTTTGATTCAGAATAAAGGAATGTATAAAGGATATGTGTGTATTAAAATGCACAGAATAAAGGTGTCTCTGCTCTTTAGGAATTTGTAATCTATCGTGGAGGCCAAGAGACAAAATTTTCATGGGAAGATCAGTAATAGGATATTTGACAATAAATTTCAGTGCAAAAAAGAGGCCTCCCTGGCTGAGGACTGTCCAGAAGTGATTTCCTTACTCGGAGGGTGGCTGAGATAGATGCCCGTTGTCAACCATTACGTACTTACGTATCCATAGTTACTTAGCGCTTGTTTTTTTCATTACCTCCCACCAGTGAAACAGAATATTTAACTCCTAATTTCAAGGGTAACGAATTGAACTGGTTATGGTACATGTTTAGAAGTGTTAATATAAATGTATTTATCATGGCATTTGTCATCTCTGTAGTTTGAAAATATTTTAAATCGTACGGTTTAAAGTCTTTGAATATTTAGCTGTATATTAAATACATTTAAATACATTAACATTTTCTGGCGGGGTATGGTGGCGCATGCCTGTGATCCGAGCACTTGGCAGCTGGGGCAGGTGGATCATTTTGAGTTTGAGGCCAGCCTGGGCTACAAAAGTGAGTTCAAGACCAGCCAGAACTGCATAGTGAGACCCTGTCTCAAAAAGACCCAAAAAATAAAAAAAATAAAATTTTCTGGGCATTAAAATTATTCCTTTTGATAAATCAGAGATATTCTAGTACAGATTATTAGTAAAAGCTATTTGTGTGTGGGGTTTTTATCTAATAGCTAATAATTTTGTTACTGTTTTAGAGCAATAGAATAATCAGTGCTAAACTGTTGGTTAGAGACTACTTAGAAGCATTTTACTTGAAATTAATTGAATTTCAAGATTATGTTGGTTTTCTGCTGCTCACTGGTTACCTGGAGAACAGTGGGGGACCCAAAACAGCGTCGAGGAGAGAGCTGGACGCAACTTGAGTTTGTTTTGAATTTCTGTCTCTCCTTGCTCCCTACCTTCCCTCAGATGGGGACAGCTCTGGTTTCTGATCAGCACTGGGACCTACTCACCTTGCGTCTCTGGAGTTGGGAACTTGTAGAGCTTATGTAACACAGTTAGCGCAGCTTGGGAAATTGTTAGCCTGTAGGTTACAGCCTCGTAGTCAGTGGGCAAACTTCATTTAGGCTTCATCTTTATTTCTGAGCAAAGCCTTTCCGCAGCTCCTGGAGTACTGCAGTGATCTCTCCTTGTCACGTATCTTCAGAGTGACCCACTCCTTGCTTAATGTGTGTTCCTTCCTCTCTATCTTGATGGTAAAAGCTCTGTGAGAACTCAAGCATGAGTATGTTGTCTTCACTTTTTAAACTTTTTGGTAGAGTGTTCAATGAATGGCAAATAAATGACTAAAAACTGCAGCCAGATGTGGTGGTGCACACCTGTAGTCCCAGTCACTCAGGACACGCAGGCAGGAGGTTCACAAGTTCGGTGCTAGCCTGGGCAGTTTAAGGAGACCCTGTCTCAAAATGAAGATTTTGTAAAAAGGGCTAGGGATGGAGCTTAGTGGTAAAATACTCCATGGTTCAGCCCCTGTATTGAAAAACAAATGGCCAAGAAAACTGGAGAGTGTTTACTGAGTGTTAATTTTTTTCTGAAAGTTTTTTTTTTTACATCTGTTTTTTTTTTGTTGTTTTTTTTTTTTTTTTTTGTCTTTTTGAGACAGGGTCTCACTATGCAGTTCAGGCTGACCTTGAGCTCACTTTGTAGCCCAGGCTGGCCTCAAACTCGCAACGATCCTCTTGCCTCAGCCTCCCCGCATTTGGGCATGCTGGTTTTGCTTTTAAAGACAGGTCTTGCTATGTATCCCAGTTGACCTTGAACTCACTGTGTAGCCCAGGCTAGCCTCAAATTTGTGGCAATCCTCCTGACTCAGCCTCCTGGGTACTGGGATTATGGGTTGAAGTTTTATATTAGGACTCAGCTCTTCTGAGTTTTTAAAATTTTATATTTATTTTTCTTATTAGCAGTAATGTTCATTGTAGGAAATTAGGAAAGTATAAAAAAGAAAATTTCACCCAAAGATAATCAGTGTTACTATGTTAATTTCCTTTTCTGATCACAGTACTTTCCTGTTTAAACTTCTAAAACCGCCTGTCTTGGGATGAAGACTGAGACCTCCAGGCTGGCTTGTAGGCTCCAGCACGCGAGGCGCTGTTGCTTTCTGTCCCCACCCTCGCTTGTCCTCTCTACCTGGCTTTCCGTGCAGCCGCTCCACTGGCCTTTGGATCTCCCCTGCTCCTCGTATCTGCACACCCTCCACGTCTGCCTGGCTCCTTGCAGCCCATCAGCGCTCTGCTCAAGTGCCGGAAGCCTTCCCTGTGTGTTAGGGCGGAGCTCTGCCGGCCGCTCCCATGAGGCCCAAAGATCCTTGGGCCGGGGTGTCTGTGCTCTCAGTGCAGTACTTCAGGATGTGTCCTTAGCTGCGACACTGGGCAACCCTTTCCGCCTGGTGGGGAGACTAGTGAATTTTCTGCAGCATTCTGAAGTGTTTAACCAAGTACCAGGGGGAAACAGGTTAGGGGCAGAGGAGTTTATTAGGCCCTGGCAAGGCGTTTGGTTATTGGAGCGGAGCGCTGAAGGACGTGGCGGTCGGCGGGATGAGTGAAGACATTGTGGCGTGGTAGCGCCGCGCAGAGCCGCCGTGAGGGAGGGCGGTGTGTGGCAGGGAGCGGTGTGTGTCTCTGTGGCTTCTGATGAGGGCGCTTGGTAGTCGGGCCGAGTGGGCAAAAACTAGTGGGGGGAGGGCACCGCCCCGAGCTCAGCGTCGGTATGCTCTCCCGTCACCCCCGTCGCCAGGAGGACTTGAGAGCAGGGATTGGCATTACTAGCTCAGTAAGAAGACTTAATTAACAGTCAAAACAGAAACGATTTTTCAGAAAAGAATATTTTTTACTAAGTGAGGCAAGTTTGACTTAATGATAGATTACAAGATAAGGAAGCGAGGGAGCTGACAAGAGATGACCTTACAGGGCGTGAGTCTTGTCCTGGGACAGGAGCGCCCCGAAGCCAAGGCCTCCAGCGGGGGTCAGTGTGACCTCGGGAACACCCCTGAGCGTCCAGGAGGAAGAGCGGCGCGGGCCCTGTGAGCTCCTGTGGGTCTGCTGGCTTGAGTCAGCCACCGTGCATCTGGACGGGAAGTGGGAAGCACACCAGGGTGAGAAGGAGGCAGAGCCGGAGGCAGAGGTGTGAGGAGTCTTCGGTGCAGCGGAGCGCAGCTCAAAGCTTTCGCCGGATAAGCTGAAAACTTCAGTGGGAGAAGGAGTTCTGTATGAATCTGTACCTAAATCCTGAACGTGATTTTATATTCGTTACCAATCTGTAAGATTCCTACGATACAGGACCAGAAATACTGGTAGTTTTGTGTCACTGAATGTTTGTGCTTCCATGAGCAAATTTATATTTGTTGCTTTTTTAAAAGTGAAATCTTACAGGGTAGGGGTTTCTCTGTATCTTACTGTGCGTGTACTTGTCATAGCTGGCACTGTCTGATGAGTTTGCTCATTAGCATATAAGTTTCTATTGCTTACTGAATACTTTCAGTCAGATATAGTTGTAGTAAGCTGATGGAATTACATTAGTTTACTGAAAAATATCTGGCTTTTTTTGTTTTTTGGAGAGACCTTTTCTGTCTAGGAATTGAATTCTTTACATTCCTTATATTCAGCGGAAGCCCCTTTCAACTTAAAGGCAGAGTAGACTGAATAAATATTTATTAAGATATTGGAGTTGTTAATAGAAAAGAACCAGGAAAGGAATCGTACTATATTTGAGCAATATAGCTTTGATGTTAAATTACAGCGAACAGGAAGTTAGTCAGATTTGAACAACGGTGAGTCTCTCAAGGGTTATCTAGATCTTTGGTTCTCAGAATTCGTACATTTTATAGACTAGAAGAAATTTAGTTTGGGGACTGATGTACGGAAGTGAACTTGTTAGTTTATAAGAATTTAAATAGTACTGTTTTCTGTGATTGACATTTCATTTTAATAAACATTTGAAAACAGAAACAACGGGAAGAGTTGGCCTTAAATTGGAAAAAAAATATAATTTATTAAGAACTTATTCTAGTTCCCAGTTTTTCTAAATTATTTTGCAGGTCGGGGGAAACTTGAATAGTTCGGCGCTCAGAGTAGGTTAGCCCTTGTGAACTACTGATCTGGGTGAGAAGCTTGCCCCTGGTGCAGCTGGAAGTAGGCCCTGTCCCTTTCTTCTGCGTCTCGGCTTCTGTTTCAGGGGATTGTCAGTAAACACTGCTCTTTGATGTCTGGCTTTTTAAGATATATCACAGTTAGACTTGTGGCTGAAAAAGAAAAGTAGGTCTATTTTTCATGTTCTTTTGGGAGCTTTTCCTAATTCAGCCTAAGTGGACAAAATTCTGGTCCGTGCTTTCACCCCTCCTCCTCCCTCCCCTCCCACCTTGTGCTTGTTTTCCTCTTCCCCCTCCTCCTGTTTTTATTCTCCTGCTACTTCTGTATTCCACGTGGAGCTTGGAAAGGTTTCTAAAACTGCATACTATAACGTAGTTACAATAGTAAAAAGAAAAGAAAAGAAAACCCACTGACGATATATGTGTATGAAAAAAAGGTCAGGACCAGGAAGACACTACTAGCCTGTGTTAATGTACACGCACAACACACCCACAGAAATTTTTTATGTTTTGCTAGGCTTATTTTAAAGTCTGATAATTTTCCTAAATTTGATATATAGTAGGGGTTAATCTGATGATTTTTGCAAGCCAAATTTAGACCTTCACTCTAGTAGATAAAACTTGTATTTACCTAATTATAGGCACAAAAGTAAGAAATTTATATTGATTATCTACCATAATCCTCTATAGTAGATTTTTACTTTTACTTGAAAAGTGAAAAAATAAACCAGAGTTTCGGGAAATTAAGTGACTTGACCAATTTACTTGTAACTGCTAAGTAGCAAAGCTAGGGATTAAATTTTGGCGAGTATCTAAGTCTTAATTTTATAACGGCTGAGAAATTACTGTGGAGGGCTTCAGGTTCTCCTAACTCTTCACAAATGCAGCAGGACTTGTTTTTATCTTCTTCTATACTGTGTTAATGGCACGTGAGGGTACAGACCCCAGTGGGGAAAAGCAGATAGATACACCTGAGAACAGTGACATGCAGTCTCACCCTTTCAGAAAAGTAGTGTCTGAAAGGATTTTTGAGATGTACTGTCTTTGAGATTTTCCTTGAGATAGTATAGTAATAGGGCATAGCATCATTGAGAAATCTTAAAAAGCAGGTAAGCCCTTACTCATAATTCAAAACTAGGAAAAACTAGTGTGCATGAATATGTGTTGATGTTTGGATAGCTCTTCTGTTATCTCTTGGGGAGATCACACCCCTTTTACTAGACTTTTTTTTTTTTTTTTCTGGTACCGGGAATCGAACTCATGACCTTGTGCTTGCCAGGCAGGCGCTGTGCCACTGAGCTAAATGCCCAGCCCCTCATTTACTCTCTTCCACACACACGTCTGCCCATATACATATGTTTTATATATATTTATTTATATATTTTTATATATATATATATATATATATATATATATGGTATATCCCATGTTCCCAGACTTGTCTCAACTTTCACTATTCAGAGACCTTCAGTAATTAAAAATTGCTCTTTGATGTTTGATTTTTTAAAATGTATTGAAATTATAGCTATATGACCAAATATATGTGAATGTGTGTGTACATACAAACACATGGATACATGTATTATCTGCCTACATGTATAATAAGCCAGTTTTCTAGCATGGTAAAAATTAACTTTCAGCTAACTATTTTTCTAATTTAAATTTTAGTTACAGCTCTTTTAAGGAAGCTTAAGCAGCAATCCAGGGAAAGTGTTGAAGAAAAACGACCTCGATTATTAAAAGCCCTGAAAGAGGTAGGCTATATTTCTTTGCTGACTTTGCAGCTAAAGAATATTTTAAGCATAGTGTTAATTATCTACTAATTGAAATAACGGAGTTCTGTGATTATAATATGTAAACATAATCTTTGTAGACGCACCCATTTTCTTTCAATAGGAAGATACAGATTTATTACTTGTAACAAATTAGAGAGGGGTCAATGATAAAAGCCATAATTAATGGCAGTAACTCTCCTTTGTCCTTTGAAATGGAAGGTTCCCGAGTAATTGAAGCTACTGTGCGCAGGCAGCAGTTTGCCTTTTCTTCCTGGAAGAAGCATTCCCTTTGCCCTGTCCTCGGGGTGAGGGCCGGGTGTGCGGGCACCAAAGGGAGAGATCCTTGTTTCCGATTGTTGTTCTCATCCTGAAAGACAGAGGCCTGAAGAGCTTTGGGAGACCAGCCCTCCTGACCAAGTGAGGACGTCTAACGTCCTGACCGAGTGACAGCGTGACACCTGCCTGGCTTCTCTTAATTAGGCGTGCTTATGTATTTAGTTTTATTAAAGATCTGAAGACCCATAGAAAGAGGTGCCCCCCTCATTTTGTTTAGGTTGTCATAATGTCTACTATCCGCATTTCCTTTTTTCATTATTACAAATATGAAAGGCTACCTTGCTGTCTTTTGAGAAATGGAACTTTTGTTTATACAATATTAAATGCCTATCAGTTTCAAATATATTGTTATATGTTTAACAGGTTGTTTTTAAACCTACAGAGTGCATATGTTTCCTTGTAATTAATTATACTAGCATGTACTGTTATATTTTTATATTTTATTCTTTCTCGGACTCTGAATGTTAAAATTTATTATTATTTTTCTATTCTTGTCTATATGCCAGTAATATTCTTTAAGAAACAAAATAATAAGCAAGTATATGAGCTGTTAACTAAGATGCTCTTAGTATTTATATTTCACTTTTCAGCTGGGTGACTTTTATCTAGAACTCCACTGGGATTTTCAAAGCTGGGGTAAGTGTGTGCTGTTTTACTCTAAAATAAATATTCATGTAGAGATGCAAGTGTCAAAAGCTGATATAGATACATTAACATAACAAGTTTGATCCTTATTCTAAGGAAAGTTAGCAACTTTTATTCTCAAGTTTGAGAACTGTATTAAAATTTTTTTAAACATTATCGTAGGCTTAAAATGATGATGGAAAGGATTTTCAGAAAAAAAGAGAATTGTGGGATTACTGGATTGTTTAAGAAAAGCTGGAAATGTAGTACTTAGATGTCCGAATGTGAAGAGTTTGGTTAGTGCTATTTGATTATATTTTGTCATCTTTCAATCGTTTTGCTGCTTACATACTTTATAGCCAATGCCTTTACACACTGTTTGTATACTGTTTCAGTTATTTGTGAAAGATGTGAATTTTGACCTAGATACTTTACAGTCATTTGGAGATTTACTGTAGCAAGGTGAACCCCCCTCCAGTTTTTAAAAATGGTATGGAAGATTGAACCACCATCACCCCACCACCTTTTTCTCTCCCTTTTTTGGAAAAGGAAAGAAAAGGCACAAAGTTCCCCGGGCTGACCTTAAACTTGCTGTCTTGCTTTAGCCTCCCAAATAGCTGGGATTACAGGCATGTCCACAATACCTGGCTTCTTCGCTTTGTGAGATATGAATGAGCTAGGGAGAAAACCTACATGTCCAAACAGGAAGTTTAATGTTAGTGACCTTTATTTTAGTAACTAAATAATGAAATTTTTTTTCATTAAAGATTTTAAAAAATCTAATCCACAAAGATTTGTTTATAGTAAACTTAAGTTTACTATACTTTATAGTATAAAACTTTATAGTGTTTTTAGAGGCATCTGAATTATAACATTTTTAATAAAAGTTATTAGAATGCTCAAGTGATATCCTTCCAAGTAACCACAGAAAGTAAATATTAAATATTTGAAGTATATTGCTTTTTATCTAATTCTAAGGAGCTATAATATATGTATCTATATGTTGTAATTACGTGTTATGTTTATAGTTCATTACACAGATTTAATATATAATACATTATTTTGTATTATTTTATATATATTTACCTGTGACAAGTGGATGTTTCTGGTTCCTACCAAATGAGGAAAGTAAGGGACATTCCAGCTTTATGCCTGTGGGAGATCAATAAATATCACGATTTGAAACAGATTGCATTGTGTATTTATTAATCTTGAGTGAAGGTATGGTATTCTCAAAATGCACTTGGGTTTGAAAACTGAGCTTGAACTTGTCACTTAGGAAATGCAAATCAGCCGGTGTGCCTACAGGAATACAGTTCCTGGCAGGCTTTCTGGCTTAAACTTTACTTAATGCTGCTTCGCTTTTCTTTTAATTCTTCCTCATCTTTTGGTGACTTTTCAGAAAGTACTTACAGCAGTAACCCGACACCCATTGACACTTCTCTGCATTATATTAAAAGTTAGTAATTTTCTTCTGCCTTGAAAAGAAAGTTTTTGGTTTTTTTAGCCAGTAGTACCTAAGTTTTCTCCTAATTGTATTTTTAACAAATGCCCCCCAGCCACCCGTTGGAGCTTTTGGGTACAAGTCAAGCTTCCCTCAAGTGACAAAGTTATCAGCATTTTTAAAAACTGGTCTTACAACTTGCATACACTTCTAAAGGTCTGCTACAGATTTTGGTGTCCTAGTTAGTCTTTGACTAATACAGTTCATAGGTTCATATCAGTTTTGTATTCGGACTGCATCGATTTTGTAGTAGAGCACTCACTGTAAAAGTTTTGCACATTATAGAAAATGATCAGGTACTAGAAACTCTCCCGTTGCTGCTTTCCAGTGGCACGGCTAAGTCTCGTGTGAATACGTTGGAACCCTTTTCAGTGCTTTGAAAGTGTGTGTGTACGTATATACAGATAAATACCCACGTCCAGTGCCCGTCCCCGTGGGGTTACCCTGCTCTACCATTCTGCAAGTGGCCGTTTTTACTTTCTGAATTGTAGGCATCTTAGCACGTTAGCTCACCTGTGCTTTACAATTTGAACATTGCGTCAAACTTCATGGAGGAACCAGGTTTTCCTAGTGTGCTCGTCTTTAGATTCAGAGTTTTACATGCTTCATGTGAGTAGTTCTTTCCCACATGGTTAAACTCCAGCTCACTGAGCTAGTTTTTGCTTCAGCAGAATTATTCATGGTCTAGTTACTCTGATGGTCTTATCTTGTCTTCGTACGTCATGTATCGTTTAGAAGTCTTGGTGTCCTGGAATGCACAGGGAAAGCACTGCTTTGGGTAACAGGAGCGCCAAGTCAGACTGATCTCAGGTAAAGATCTGCTCTTAGAGATCCCAGTCCAGAGCTGGGGACGAGCTAAGTGGAGAGTGTTTGCATAGCACACACAGAGCCCTGGGTTCGGTGTCTGCTACCGCAGGAAAAACATAAAAGGCCCAGTCCTGCTTGGTTGTCCTAAACTGCGTTACCCTTAAGTAATGTTGGCTCTTTAACTGATTCGATTCATAATTGTCAGTGGATTAAATTCTAACAGTTTATCTTCTTGAACAAAATGTTATAAAAAGTTTTAAATGACATTTCAGTTATGTGAAGAGATATAAAGATATTTAATCACTTCTGAATGGTATTTGCATCTACAGTTGTTAAAAATACACTGTACACATTGTTTAATCGAATTCATGAGGTGTTTGTCAAAGGTGTTTCTTTGAGAATTTAATTTTGACATAAAAATGTCGGCACATCTGTTTCATTGTTGAGGTGATTTTAGCGATTTAATGTCAAAGCTTTGATAAACTGTATGCTGGTGCTGAGATTGCTGTCTGCTGGGCCCAAATACTTCCGACTAAAGCATCTGTTGTCAGAGACTTTCGTTACCAGGTTCGATGATACGCTTCTTACTGAGCTTTCGGAATTGTTTTCCCCCATCAAGACAGGTGCAGGCCTATAATCCCAGCGCCCTGGGAAGCAGAGTGGGGAGAACTGCAAGTTTGAGCCCTTCCTGGACAGTTGAGCGAGACTCCGCCTCAAAAGCGGGGAGGTTGGGATGAGTGCGTGAGCTCAGTGTAGAGGCCCTGCGTTCAAACTCCAGCACCAAAACAAAAGTAGAAGAGGCAAACCAGGACTAAAGGGAAGCAAGGAATACTGGAATCAGAGGAAGTTCCCTTTTGAGATGCTGTGAAGTTCCCTTTACTCTTTCTTATGCTGTTATTTGTATTCTGTCTTTGGAGAAGATAGCCTCAAAGTTAATAGCAAGTCTGAAGGCAGTTGAATTATTTGAGCCCAGGGTTTTAGATACCAGGAGTAGTGGTTCCTGACTTTTTGGCATGGCAGATCACTACCCTTCCTGAACTCTAGTGTCTTCATTTTTAAAGTGGGCCGAGCGTAACTTCCCCATCTCTTGCTGACCTCCTTTTGGTGTGTGTGAATGAGATCCTTCCTTTTTGTTTTTGTTTTTGAAGAATAATTTCTGTGTTAAAGTGTTAGATAATTTCTGTGTTAAAGTGTTAGATAATTTATGCTGTTATGCTTGCTACTTCAGATTTAGCATTGCATATACAATATAGTTTATCTGGAAAACTAGTTTTTATTTCTGTGTTTCGTTATTCACAGAATATTCATGCTGTATCTAGGACTACTGTTTTGACACTGTAGATGAAAAACATTAAACCTAGCAACTTTTAAAGTTGGGGACTAAGTGGTAGCAAAACCAAAAATTAAATTTAAAAACTATCTGTTCATTTTCAGTGTAGTGAATTATGCCACTTCTGGAACACTCTGGAATTATGCTGGAATCCTGTGTGAGACTTAGATTAGGAGGAGATAACTTCAGATATTGAGAAGTTAATTGTTCAGTTTATATGAAGGAGAAGGTCACTGGAGAATTGGGACTGTCTATTTCTGTATTTTTAGAATATATTAAAATCTAGGAGAGTTTTTCTTTCTTTTGTTTTTGGCTTGATGATTTCACTTCTTTTTTTTCTTTCCTTAATTTTTGCTCCTCAGTCTCAACTTGTTTCCTGTCTGCATTTCCATCTTCCTCCTATTCTGATTTTTGCTAGGTGATAGTATATGATAGTAAATTTTGTTTTCGTAGATAATCATAACTACTTCAAGGCATGTAATGAGTTCAGTGAGGTTAGTTGTAGTGTTCGTTGTTTGCTTCTAATCATCTTTGTTTTATTTTGTACTACATACTTCGGACAGACCTAATTAATAAGCACGAAGGAAGAACTGTGATCCTTTATAGATTTGCACTATGACTGGTGTTCGCAACTTTTGTTCAAAAAAAGGAAAAGTTTTAAGAAAATGATTTCTTACATCCTTTGACTTAGGGTAATTACTTATGTTTCCTCCAGATAATAAACTTTTATTTTTATACTAACAGTGTTTAGAAAACAGTCTTTGATGTTGGAAATTATTTTGGATTAAATGTTCTCTAAGGATATGAAAAAGACATTGATGCATATGTTAACTAGAAAATACACTTTTGAAAAAGTTAGCTAAAACACATTTAATTTTCCTTTAGTGTCTTTTAAAAACAGCCTTCAATTTTCTATGAAACTTTTTTTCTAGGTCAGTTTATCACCCATTTTTATAAACGCTGGATTTTAAAAGATCTATGTGTAATATATACATGTAATACACACCCTTATTTATGCATGTGATATTTTGATGTAGCCTTAAATTCAAGAAGTTTGAGCTTCGCTTCTTTTGTGTGTGTATGGTAGTTTACTGTAGCCTGTGATTCAGATTTATTCATCCATAGAATAAGTAGCTTGTCAGAATATGGTAGTAAATACCCTAAAAACTACCAGAATATACGTTGTGATGTGGATATGAGTTAGAGAACATGAGAAGAGTGATAGGTAAATAGTACGATGTCCATTTTACACATTTTGAAACTGAGGTATAGCACACAGCTCAGGCACATGTTTGGGGTCAAACTGAGACTCAGCTCTCACTTCAAGGCTGTCTCTGTTACACATTCCTTTCCTGACGTTTTTCCAGGTTGTACTGAAAGGCTCAGGTTGGACCTGGGTCCCTCTGTGTATGCAGTGAGGAGGGTTTAGTTACCTCACGGTATTGTTTTCTCATCTGAATGTCACGCGCTGTGTCCCCAGAGTGGTGTTACGTTGACTCTGCTATTCTTGTGTGTGGGTAAGCAGAGGGTGTAGTCATTTGTACAGGAATTACAGCTAACGGGTAGACGCTTGACGTTGCTCAAAACTGCTTTATATGTTGTGTTTATTTTTAAGTGGAAAAACTATTGTTTTAAAGGAAATGATTTTAATTTGGTGAATTAGTGAAGTGTTTTATATTACTCTTTTAATTTAAAAGCTTATAAATGTTGCAAAATTTAAGTAGTTATTTTTTGCCTTTTGTTTTTTAAAATACAGTGCCTTTACTTTCCCGAATTCTGCCTTCTGATGCATGTAAAATATACAAACAAGGTATCAATATCAGGTAAGGTGGTTTAATTATTTTTCTTCTGAATAAAGGATAGTTGAGATTTAGAGGGAATTTTTCTTTTGTAGCCACAGTTTTATATGTGTTTAGTAACTTAAGTCCTGTAATGTATTCAAATACATTCATTTGAGATATATTACAGATAGGGTATCAGAGACATAAAATCTTGACTAAAACAAAGATACAATTTTTATTCAACTATATATAGTAGGCAGAGTGGAAACTGTGATATAATACGAGATTTCATATGGTCACTTTCAAAGTCTAGATCTGTTAAGGTCAGAGGGAGACCGTAAGGAAGACCCTGTTCTGGCCCTTTCTCCATCTCTTCCATACCCTTCCGTGTGTACCCATCCGTGTGTCCCTCTGTTCATCAATTCAGCCATCTGTCCGCTAGTGAAGACTTACAGGCTGACTTAATTTCCTCTTGTTCTATTCCTTTTATAGCTAGTACTGGTGTTTGGATCTGATTTTTCTCATTTCATAATTTTATTTTGTTATTTTTATCTGTCACTTGATAACATGGGCATACTTATACATTACATATATGTAACTGGGATTCTTATGTAATGGGCCTCACTGTGTACTGATGTGTATCTGCACAGATGGATAGATGTGTGTGCCAGTGGAGCCTCGTGGCCTCTTGGATTAAGCCCTGTGTTTCAGCTGCTGTTCACCAGGGTGCACCCGATCTCATCTAGGAAGGCTTGCACAAGCTGAAGCACCTTAGGGTAGTTGTAATCCTTTCTTTTGCACTGGGAATCGAACTCAGGAGCTCATGCTTGCCAGGCAGGCACTGTGCCGCAGAGCTATATCCCTGACCCCTTTGTAAACCTTTCTATTCTCGTGTTTTCCTTAACTTCAGCTCGTAATGACTTACGAAATTCTATCTGAAACGAGCCCGTTGGGTTAGACCTTGCCAGGCTGGGGTTTTAAGGGCACCACGAACAGATACGTGTGTGACTTTAGCAGTACTTGGCACAGTGATCCCTAGGGCTTGTGAGCCTGGGATGTGGTCTGGGAAAGAGAATGCTAGCCTGAATCTGGGAAGTGGGACAGGAAGGCCAAGCTTTCAGTAGGTTATGATTGCTCAGGTTGAAGGATGAAATAAGCTTTGATCCCAGATTAGACAGAAAGGCCGTTCTGAATCCAAGGATGTGGCCCATATCTTCTGTTCTCACCTGAAGTGCTCTGCTGGGCCGGCAGCATGGTCTTAAAGGGATCAAAGAACGACAGAGCGGCTTTCCTTTTCCACCTTCCCTGTGAAAGTTGCTTGTGCTGAGTGGCTACAGTAAGGGTTGGAAATAAAGGTCAGGTAAGGGTGAGTTTTTAACAGTGGGGATTTTGTTTTTTACTGGGTTGATGAAGTACGTATTTAACAAAGTGAAACGTACATGTTTTAAAGTAAGTTTTAAGTAAAATATTTTAAATTGTGCTTTTATACATAAATTTAAGTGTGAAATACAGTATTAGCATCTTAGTGTGTTTTGGAGACACAAACACTTAATCACTCATGAAGTTGCTTCAGAACTGCATTTGTCAGCTTCTTTCCTGCGGCTCTTTCACAGGCTCAACACGACTCTCATAGACTTTACTGACATGAAGTGCCAACGAGGGGATTTAAGCTTCATTTTCAATGGTGATGCGGCACCCTCTGAATCTTTCGTAGTATTAGACAACGAGCAGAAAGTGTATCAGCGAATACACCATGAGGTGAGCATGCCGCCCTGCCGGTGTTTCTCTGTAGGTCACAGTGCGGTGTGTGTTCCGGAGGCCGCCATGGAATTGCTTTAAGAGCACGAAGCGCAGCCGAGATGGTCCGTGTGCATGGCTTTCCCTTGCGGCGCCTCTGGCCGGTGACGCCGCTGACCTTCCCTGTCTCCTTCATATGAGCAGCCCGGCTGTTTCTGCACTCTTTCTCTTCCTGACTCTGGCTACCATTTCTTCACCTGTCCCCTTCCTTCTTACTACACAGCATGATCTGGCTTCTGTCCTACCGTGCCTTCCCTACTGCCGCTGAAAATATGCATATGCACCCTTGGTTCCCTTGCCTGCTGTAACACAAAGGAAGCTTTTCTGGCATCTGTGTCGTTGCAGCCCACAGGTGATTTTTAGATCCGTTTTTTCCCCCTGCACTGGTGTTTTCATCCTGTCCGTGGCTTTCATCGCTTCCTCCGCCATGTTGTCCTGGGCTCTGTCGCATCCTCTTGTTCCCCCTCGGAACTCAGGTTAGCCCTCTGACCACGCGTCCGCGGCCAAGACCTCGGCTGCCTGTTGGAACGAGTAGTCAGTAAGCAGGGAGATGTGCAGAGAGGAAGGAGCGGATAGAGGAAAGAAGGGTGTTTGCTCTAGAAGGGACAGGATGAGTACAGGGAAGCAGAGGTAGGAATGGTCTGCTTGAGAAGCAGAGCGAGATCCACCTGAGGGCAGCGAGGCTGTCTTGGGTCGAGTGAGAGATGAGTTCATGAAGAACCTTAAAAAGGAGGAATGATGGCTTAGGATCTGCAGTTGGCAACAGAGTGTTAAGGATTATTGGTTTGATCAAAATGTAGATGAAATGATCGAACATA
This sequence comes from Chinchilla lanigera, assembly GCF_000276665.1. Lineage (NCBI taxonomy): Eukaryota > Metazoa > Chordata > Mammalia > Rodentia > Chinchillidae > Chinchilla > Chinchilla lanigera. The sequence goes on from NW_004955423.1 coordinate 21,645,786, forward strand.
TTTCCTTTGCTTTGCTTCTCTTCTCAAACGTTTATTAAGGACCTGGTGAGTGTAGACCCCACGGGCGCTGTGCATAGCGGTGTCATGTTAATGCTGACGCCAGTTACTGCCCTGTATTGGGCAGTGACTGCCAGCATAGTAGGGTTATAATGCAAGTGTTCTGCAGCTTTTCTCCTTAACTCCTTAAAATAACCGGTCAGATGAGGTTAGCGGACGGGAAGCGGAGGCGTGGAGGTGTGAGGAGGTAGCTCAGGGTCAGGCCGTGGGTGTGGAGGAGGCCGCGGCGGAGCGCGGGAGGCAGGGAGAGGCGTGCAAGCGCGCGGTCGTGAGCTTGCAGAGGCACGCTCACAGCGCAGAGGCAAAGGAACGGCGTTTTAGAACTGCTGATAGTGCGAAGGCAGTGGGTGGAGAGGCCGGACCGCTCGGGTTGAGTGCGGTGACGCAGCCGAACCGGGGGTGACGGTGGCGCTGCAGATCGCGGGCTTCGTGCCAGGGAGGGGCTGCGGGGCTGTCGTTGTGCGTCCCTGGTCCAGATCCCGTGCTTGTTCAGCCGCTCTGGTGGACTTTCTGAGGTTTTGCTCTTACGCGGTCTCTCGGGTCTTCAAGTTTTCGGTGTCTTTGGATGTGGCCCGGGTCGGTGGTTGCTCTTCCTCTCCCTCGCCCCTTTCCCTGTGTCTCTCCCTGCTTCCCCGCTGAGGTGGGTGCGCCCTCCGTGCCGCTTTGTGCGCGCCCGCAGCGCGGGCGGCCCGGGTCCCAGGGCCTGTGCCTGGAGCCGAGCTGCGGTTTCGGCTCCTCACGGCGCTGCCTTGCGCGGATCTCCCAAGTGCTTTGCCTCCACCTCACTTGGCCCTGCGCCCCTTCTCTCCGTCCTGAGAGTGCTGTCACTCTCTCCGTTCACAACCCTGGGGCGGCGTCTTGTCTCCTGTCCCGGGTTCCCTTTCTGTGCGTAGTGAGCCCCGACGGTGGCCCATCCTGTAGGCCGGTGGCGCCCTGCAGACCCCCACGGTGGTCTTGCCGCCCCTCCCTTGAGGACACACGGACAAGCCCTCCTCCCTTAGACAATTCAGAGTTCCTCATTGCGAGAGAGTGACGCCCAAACCCTGGAGCGTGCACGTTTCCTTCTGTGCCCTGACTCTTACTCTTTCCTGGCTCTTTTTAAAATTAAATTAAATTTAAAAATTTTTTTTCAGTACTGAGAATTGAGCTCAGGGCCTTTGCAGCTCCTTTTTTTTTTGATACCGGATCTCATTATGTTTTCCAGGCTGGTCTGGAATTCACTGTGTAGCCCAGGCTGGCCACAGATTCTCAGTGAACCTCTTGCCTCAGCCTCCTACATGCTAGGAGCTCTTTTTTAAAATTTTAGATTTGAAACAGGGTTTTACTAAGTTGCCCTGGGTGGGCTCAATGTGGGACCGTCCTGCCTCGGCCTCCCTAGGTGCTGTGCTATTGCACCACTCAGCCCGGCCTAGCTCTCTTGTGACCTTGGTACTTCAAGCACTGCACACTGAGCTCATCATAGTTTTTCAGATGTGCTGGGCTACTTTGGTTTTTTTGTTTGTTTGTTTGTTTTCCGGTACTGGGAATCGAACGCACGACCTTGCGCTTGCCAGGTAGGCGCTGTGCCGCTGAGCTACGTCCCCAGCCCCATGCCAGGCTAGTTTGAGCTGCCTTTTTTTTTTTTTTTAAACTTTTTTCTGAGCTTCATTTCTCTGTTCGCAGTGTTTCTGCTTCTGGACAGAATGCCTGCTTTGCATTTCACACCCAAGGCCACCTTCTTGGTGCCGCTTTCTTCCCTGCCAGGCGGCCGTTGCTTGCTTTATGCCTTTAGTAAACCTGGACCTGCAGAGCTTCTCAGGGTAGTGTGACGCAGCTTTCTCTCTGCGTGGCTTAGCTCCTCCTTCGCCATGGCTTCTTTTACTTGGATCCTCAGGTGCCGGACGCAGCAGTTAGGCGATGGTGGGGAGTGCCCCTGAAAGCGCAGTGGTGCTGGCTGTGTCACTGGGCCGCCCGTCTGTCCAGCTCCACCCGTACGGTTACTTGAATTACAGCAGCCACAGGCAGCGTGTAGTAAGTGAGCATGGCTGTGAGGTCTTGCGGTTCTGCCTGTGAGACAGGTTTGGCCTGCCAGTTGCAGTTTGCCGGCCTCTGTTCTGGGCTTTGCGATGCCTGCTAGGTGCTTTGACTTGTTGAATGTCAAATGGCAGCAGGGTGGCCAAGAGCGGCAGGTGAGTTGGAACTGTGACAGTGAGTGAGAAATCAGGTAAGGCTGGGAGTTGGTCGCTGAGTTACAGTATTGATGTCCAGAGGAAGGGTAGGTAGGGTAGTGTGTGTGTGCTGTCTGAGGTACAGGCGAGCCAGCTTTGAGCAGTAATTTCAGGGCAGAAAAACAGCAGTCCTTTCGCATTCTCATGTTCTGCGGCCTCGGGTCAGTCAGTAGTAGAGCTACAGCAGTTTAGTTCAAGCTGCGTCTGTGCTGAAATGTGCAGACTTTCCTTGTCATTGTCCTGTAAACATGACAACTGTTTACACAGCGTTGGTAGTGTATGAAGTATTAGGGGTAATCCCAAGGTGATCGAAAGTATCCGGGAAGATGTGCACAGATTCCGCGGAGATGTTACAGTGCTGCACACAGCACGTGGCGATCCCCGGGCCTTGTGTCCGAGGGTCTGGGCCGATCTCTGGTGGACCCTGAGGGGGACGCGCTCTGATGAGCGCACACTAGCGTCGTTGGAGCAGGTGTGCTGCAGTGTGTGGTAGGAGATGGTTTCTGATTCCAGAACTGTGTTCTAAATGTGTATTTGAAAATTGCCTTTTAAATTAAATAAAAGTGTATTTCTTCATAGACAGTGGTGTATGTTTAATTTTTAAGCTAATACATAAAATTCTAGCTGACTTATAGTACACACACACACACACACACACACACACATACACACACATTTGTTTAAAAGAGGAAGAAAGCTTTAAGGACAAAGTTAGAGGGAAGATAGCAAAGGAGTGAACAGGAGTTCGGACTAGGCCTTGGGGTTGAGGGCAGTGTTTATTCTTCTCACCCTGTTCCAGGCAAAAGTTTTTTTAAATAAAAATTTGTGTTCAGAATCAGGTTATGTTAGCTAGGAATACCTTCCCGCGGTCATGTGAGGTCGGAGTTCGTATCTTCCATGTGTAAGGGCGGAGGAAACGATCAGGTTCCCGCCCTGGCTCCTGTTCCCCGTGGACTCCCAGGCTGAGGAGGGGGTTGCACCTTGGTGAAACCGGGTGGTGAAGAGTAGAAACGGGCCTCCTGCGAGCCGGGCCGCACGCAGCAGCATCCAGCCGTGCACCCCGTGACAGTCCGTTGCCAGGCGCCCCCCAGCTTCTCCCTGTGCCTGCTGTGAAGTAGGACCGCACCGTACAAGTGCTCACGGGCTCTTCCCCATCACTGTCTTTTGTCCTCGATGCAGGCACAAAGCTTTCCTTTTCTTCTCCCCTAAAAAATAATTATTTCCCAGTTGCTTTGTACCAGCACTAGGGCACATGTAGGAGATAAAACCCGAGGCAAGGCTGCTGTGAAGTTTAGAAGTCTTGGGCTGGTGGTCATGGATTCCTTTCCTTTCCATTAGAAACATCCAGAAGACCCATCCTTGCTCTCCTTCCCCGTAGACCTTACTGAAAAAGAAAGGCTCAGATGGTGGCGGCCTTCTGAATTAAAAAAGACCTAAAGTCGGAGCATCTGTATTTAAAGAAAGCAAAACCTCCTTAGGGGCATCTTGTCTCAGGTCTATCAACGCTACTCTTAATCTTCTAAGGTTGCTCTACAGACTGCATAGCTCTGGAGTAGGTAGCTGTCATGCTTTGTACATCTGTAGGAGTGCACGGACAGTGTCGTTCCTGTGGCCACTTGGATAGAGTTGTAATTAGTCTTAATTCTAACTGACTAGAGAGCACACCAGGTGTATGCACTTACGCATTGGTGTTTTGAATCAGTAGCACTTCACATTAAGAAACTGTCCTTTTTGTCTTTTGCAGTCTGTAATGTTATAATTGTTACTGTTTTCATATGAGCACATTATAACAACTTTTGAAGAAAACCCAGCTTCTTACACTTCATTTTTCCACCCTCCCTAGGAATCAGAGATGGAAACAGAAGAAGAGGTTGACATTTTAATGAGCAGCGATATTTACTCTGCAACTTTATCAACTAAATCAATTTCGTTCACGCGTGCCCAAACTGGATGGCTTTTTCGGGAAGATAAAACAGTATGTGCAAATCTAGATTTTTAAAGTTTAAAAATTGGTGTTTAATGTCACCCAAATAATGTGATAGCAGTGTAAGAGAAAGTAGATTATTAAATTTTCTTCAAGTAGTTTACCCTGTGTCCCCCGAATCCAGAGAGGTGATTGTAATGTTCAATTGCAGAGTTGGAAAAGCCCGGAGAGAAAGTTTATCTCATTTGAATTTGATATTAGAAGGAAGTTTTAGTACTCCCTTCTTTTTCAGGGAAAAGTATTTTTACCTGATTTCATTATATATTCTACTTTATTCCAAAAACAGACCTTTTCACTGTCAGACTTCTAAATCGTTTACTTACTCAGTATGTTTCTTGTATCCTTTATAAACTCAGATTAAATAAGCCAGTATTTCTACCACACTGTCGTTAAGTTAAATTTCAGAGGAAGTGTCTACATTAGTGAGTTATGTATTCTTTCCCTAAGTTCCATTACATCTGTCAGCAAGAGGTTACAAAAGACTGTTCAAAATGTATTCAAAAATTTTTGAATGAAATGTATAAGAAATATTTTTGTAAATTCTAAAATTCAAGTGTAAGAAATGATATTTTTATTACATGTGGGAGAAATGAATATATTCGCAAGGGAGAAGCAACCAACCAAGCTTTCAGATTCTGTGAGAAAATTAATAGCAGATTGAGAAGAAGGCGTGGAGAGGGGAGAGAAAGGGAGCGGGAGAAGCTGGCCACGCGGCCTGCGGGACGTCGGGCACGGCCAGGCCGAGGCCCTCACAGCCGTCCGACAGGCTGGGGCTTCCGGGGAGGGTTGATGTACTCTGAGCCAGAAATCTGCAGGCTGGAAACTCCAGCAGGGTTTCTGTGTTGCACTTTTGAGGCCGAACTGCTTTTTCTTGAAACTCTGTCACTGCTGAAGGCCTTTGGTGGAGTAGATGAGGCCTGCCCGCGTTACTTACGAAGAATGTCTGGGTGTCCACTGTCTGCCAGGTGCCAGCAACACCCATAAAATACCTTCACGGCACCCTCCTTCCATTGCTTTTATTAATTTATTAGTCCGTGTTTGCAGCACGCAGTTAGACTCGTGTGGAGTTGGTCCACGGACATCACACGTCCCCTTTCCCTCCCCTCCGCTCCCCCTCTCCCTCCAGCTCTTGATCGCCTTCCTGTTGGAGATCTATGCCCCTCCCTCCTGTGACCTGTTACTGTGCTGCTCAGTTATATTTTGGGTGTCTCGCACGTGATACGGCGCCCTGAGTGACAGCTGGGGACCTGAGCCTAGCTGAGTTAATATCCAATAGAATTAACTGTCATAAGACTTCATAGGTAAGGCGGCAAAGTCTCCCTTTATCCATGCCTACAATCCCAGAAGCCTTTGCTGAGGTTAACTGTTTGTATTTGTACCTTTTTGTTTGATGCTTAATTTTCATGAAGTGTCGCACTATAGCTTTGCAAATAGGCTTTTAACTCTGCACTGTGATAGAAGCCTTCTCTTACCATTACACATAGTGCTACTTCGCCCTTAAGCATGCGTGGCTGGGCGTGGTGCGCATGCCTGTGACCCAGTATGCTAAAGGCTGAGGCAGAAGGGTTACTGCGAGTTGAGGACCAGTCTGGACTACGTAGCGTGACCCTGCCCAAGATTCGTACTGTGGATATATTGAAATTTATCTATCTTACCGTGGGGCATTTAGATAAACCAACATACCTACGTCCAGTTTTCTGCCACGTGAATGATGTATTTACTGTCCTTCCAGATGCCTTTGCCTTGTCAGTTACAGGTAGCAGGAATTGAAATGGCTGGATAACGGGGAAAATATACTTAAAACTTTTACTAATAAGATGATTTACGTTTAATAAGTGCTTTTTCATTATATAGTTTCCAAATTGATAATCACTCCCTAGCCAGAGGCAAATTCTATCTGCGAGCCCTGGATCTGTCCGTTTTCTTCTCTAAGCCTGTTTGGCAACAAATGGCACCATAGAATGCCAGCTGTCAGACCCTGCATCGCAGTCCATTTGTAGCTAAGTCTTACTTCTGTACTCTTCTTCTGGACAGCATTAGATGGATCTTCAGGAGAAGATAAAAATTGAAACTAAGCAGCTCAAAGCTCTTGAACAGCGTCTAGGTGATCTCCTTAAATCTCTGACAGGTAAGGAGGGAGTCAGTAACGCTGATGGTTCCCATTTTGTAGGTAGAAACTGGTACCCATGCTCTGCTTTCTGGTGTTGAGTGAGGAGGCTACCAAGGCAAGGCGCACCTGGAGACAAGCCCTAAACACATAGTTCCGGGTGCCGGAAAAGAGCTGCAAGCCGGAGACTAAGTCACGTGCTTGCAGCAGGAGTGAGAAGCTGGTTTTTAGTGGGCCCGTGGTGTTTTCCTGTAGAGTAAGGTATTTCAGACTCAGCAGCCATGGGGTTGTGAAGGTGAGGTCAGTGTTGAAGGTTGGAATGCTCCCCTGAAAAGCAGGAACCACTCCTCCCCGCCTTTCTGTCACTGGAGTTGCCCTGTGCCCGATCCAAGATCGAAACACCTAACCGTGTGCTGAGCAAGCCCGCTTTATCTTCTCTTCTTTCTCTGAAAGCAGCAAGCAGCGTAGCTTCAAGTTTAGTCCTGATAGGGAATTTGAGCAGGCCTTCAATTCCAGTTATACTGGAGATTGCTGTTCAGGTTGGACTGTTGGTTTTCGTTCCACCTTTTTTTCTATCTATAAAATGGGAACAGTGCTATCCCTGACCCCTCCTTAGTCGTGATGTTTGGCTGTCGGTGTGATGCAGTTTCCAGATCACTCTGGGCTACTTGGGAGTAGGTTATGAAGCAGTACTCAGTAGTGTCTTTATCTGGACTTGGCTCATTTGCAGATGAACTACCATACATGTTTGTGTGTTGTAAAGTTTCCTTTATAAATTGGAAATGTTAACTTAATAGAATATGTAAAGTAATTTGATAATTTCATGTACTAAAGGAACATTTATTTTCATCTACATATTACATGTTTATAGACACTATTACCTCAAGACTTTTAAAAATCTAAGACAAGGTTTATTATTTTGGAATATCTGATTTTGTTTTAGGAAAGAGTAGGAAACTTTTTGGCAGACTTTTACCTGGTGAATGGACTTGTTTTAGAGTCAAGGAAGAGAAGAGAACATCTCAGTGAAGAGGATATTCTCCGGAATAAGGCCATGATGGAGAGTTTGAGCAAAGGCGGAAACCTAATGGAGCAGAACTTTGAGGTACTTCTTGATCGCTGCCGTAGCGGGGAGCCTAGGGGGAGCCGACTTCAGTCCTGAAACCTGGGAACTTCGTGTAAATGTCCTCCCAGGTTTGCTTACTGTGCTTGGCCTTGCGCTTTTCTGTGCGCCTTCATTTTCCTGAAGTCATTGCCATGTAGGAAAAGGGAAAAGTGGCTTTTGGTATTGCTTGTGAGTCCGTCCTTGGTCCCTGAGTGTTTGTTAGTAAATAGACTGAGCTCATTTTGTAAGTGTGAAAGCCCGTGTTAATTTTTACTTCACGTTCCAGGTCTTCTGTTTCACCAAAACCTGTTGCTGTGAAGGTCCAGCTAAAGGCCCTTTCTTGTTTCCCTTTCGTTCTGTAATTGCGGCCTGGGACCTTCCGAGTGTCGCTGAGCCCCTTACCGTCGTCACGCTCTAAGCTCTTTCCTTGTGTTTCCTCAGATTTGCAACTGTGAGGTAGATGACCACAGACCTATGTTACATGTATTTAAATGAATACAGTAGAAGATGATTTGCCCAAGTACACAGTTAGCAGGTTTTGGAGCCGAGATTCTAATCAGGTCCTGTGTCGTGAAAATCTTTGATTGTTACCACCCTAAGAGATTGCCTTACTGACTCGTGTACGCGGTGCTCACACTGCTTCTCCGCAGAGGCCCTTGCCGTCAGGTCACTCTTCACCCAGCGCTTCCTGTGCTGGGAGTTTTCCCCGGTTGTCAGTTCCCCGCTGCACCCTGTCGCCCATTTCTCCTGCAGGCGTCCACACGCGTGTTTCACAGAAACAGGCTGAAATGAACGTTCTTCCCCGGTTGAAGTAAATGCATTTGTGTTTTCACTTTTATTTCTCCTGGGTTTTGAAACTTCACATATATATTGTATGTCCCTAGCAGTGTATGTGTGTAGAATTTCTATTGAACTCCTCATCTCTGTATTTTTTTCTTTTCAACTGAATCCTGAGGCCCTTGAAGTCAGAGTCCTTCCACTTCCGTAGCTCCCGTGTCCTGCCTCTGCGTGCCCACGTCTGCCGCAGGGCTGGGAGCCGCGCAGAGGTCGCAGCCTGGGAGGGTGGGCGCTGCTACTTGTACAGGTGCGCTCTTCTGGGGTTTAGGGAAAGGCAGTATTTCCATCAGAGCTCACATCTCTGTGGAGCTGTCTTGGAAGGAGCATCATTTTTCTTTCCAAGAGATGAAGCTGATTGGTGGTTTGAGTTTACAGTGTTTTCTTTTCCTCCTCTTTGCCCCCTCCATCCGCTCTCCGCACGCGGCCTCCTCAGTGTCGTCCTGTGCTCTGCCTTGGAGCGAGCGGGACGCCCCTTGGGCTTTTGTGTGCTTTCATTTTGTACTTAAGGTGCATGACACCCTTCTCCCCGCTCCGCCCTGCTCTTTTGTCTTGGCAGCCGGTTCGCAGACAGTCGCTGACGCCCCCTCCTCAGAACACTATTACGTGGGAAGAATACATATCTGCGGAGAACGGAAAGTAGGTGACTTTTCTTTCTTCTTCTAGTTTACGTCTTCTTTGATTTTTCAAACGAGTCATTCGTTAAAACAGTCTCTGTATATTTGGGTGCAATAGTTTATTTTAGAGATAATCGTTGGTATTTTTTGTGTGAAGCATTGTTTTTACCTTTTAAAAATACGCGTGAAGCGTGATGAGTGTCGAGTATTGCGGATCACGGACCCTTTGCAGCGGCCGCGGACCGCTGACCCTGGGGCAGGCCGCGCGGGGAGCCGCCCAGCGGCTGCATCTCGCCGGGCCCTGCAGCGCGGAGCCCGCGGCTTGTGCGCGGCGCGTTTCCTCACCCCGAGGCGCGTGATGGGGGGAGCGTTCGGTGTGAGCGAGTGAGCTCAGGGAAGCGTCCCGGCCAGCCCGTGCTTCCTTTCGGTAGAGGAGGAAGTCGGGCCAGCCCATCCTTCGGGAGGAGTTGTGGTCGTTTTCTTTCTCTGCGGGAAGTTTTCTGGCCCAGCGTTTCTGCCCACGCACGCGGCGGTGAGCGCATTGCAGGCTGCCCGCACCCGGGCGCCAAGCTCCGCTGCGAGCCGCACGGCCCCGGCCGTCCACCACGGGAGACGCGGCGGCGCGTGGGGCCTGAGGAAGCCCCTCTCTTGTAACTCCAAGGAAGCCGAGCCGAAACAGCCGGCTGGTTTTATTTTGTTCTCCTGCCCGCGGTATCTACGCAGCCAGCCTCCGCGGCTCAGCGTATCGGAACGCTAGTTCTGTTTTACAGCGTGGGGTATTTTATCCTAAGTAAGAAAAGAACAGCAAAAATGGGTTAGACCTTTAAACCCGTTACAATTTTGGCCTTTGGAGATGCTTAGTATACAGAACTCTTTGTTTTTGGCAGTGTTTCTTACTGATGAATGGTGAGACTGGTAGCCAATAAAGGAGGTAGAACTGAGTGATTCTAAGGATGCAGAGCGATACTTTTTCTTTTTGGAGCCTGGGTCTTGCTGTATAATTTAGGTTGGCCTCGAACTCACTGAGGGCCTCCTGCCTCAGCCTCCTGACATGTATCACCACACCCAGGTGAATGAGACTTTTAAAGTCTGTTTTTCTTGTTGATGTTTTTGGTTCCTCAGAATAGTGATTAGTAGGATTCAGATGTATTGTTCACTGTGCAGTGAGCGGTGATGTGGTCTGATCGTTTCCTTCTGTACTTTCAGTCTGCACTTTCCTGTTACTGTTTTTGCTTATACACATTCTCTTCCCTTTTAGCATAATTGTATTTCTGTAGACGGTAAGGAAGAGTGAACTGATGGTGTCCTACGAAGCAAGTGTGCTAACATTTTCTTTCTTTGTTTTCGTTGTGTGTTTTCATTTTAGAGCTCCTCATCTGGGTAGAGAACTGGTGTGCAAAGAGAGTAAGAAAACATTCAAAGCCACCATCGCCATGAGCCAGGAATTTCCCCTAGGAATCGAGTCGTAAGTGTGCTGCGGCTGCGCGCGGTTGTGGGAGGCGCAGTGCAGCCGAGGGCCGGGAGGCGCTTCCGCCGGAGTGGTGCCTTGGCGCCGCGCGCCTGGCCCGCCGTCCCTGCTGCCGGGGTGCTAACGGCGTTTCCTCCGGACGCGTGGGAAGTGTCTCCAAGTTTTTAAACACACACACAAACACATGCTTGTAAGAGACTCTAAAAGCGTGGAAGTTTATAGATAAACACTGGTGGTTTTCTTTTGCACATCAACAGCAAATGACTTACCAATGTCTTTGCCTTTTTATAAACATAGGAAAGTTTATTTTTTTCTGAGGTCTTTCTTTTCAAAGTATATTTTGGAGTTTTTACAGTAACTACACTTTTGTCTAACTCCTTTTTTCCTTGGTGTTATAGCTCTGGTTTTCTGTCATTCATGTTATATCCCCTTACTGGTATACTCTTAGATATTTTTAGTTCATCCTTATTATAAACAGTATTGCAGGGAGCATTTGGAATATCTCCCTTCAGACCTGTATCACCCCGTTCTCCGTTTCCCTTAAAAAACCCAGTTTGGAGGCATGGGGAGGTGGCTAGCCAGAGCTGACTCTTTTCATTCATGTATTTGTTTTTCTGGTACTGGGGGTTGAACCCAGAGCCTTGCACTGACCTACATCTCAACCTTTTTTTATTTTTCATTTCTTCCTTTTTTTTTTAAAAAAAAAACCTCCTTAATTTGAATTTTATTTTATTTTATTATTATTATTTTTTTTTTTGTCTTTTTGAGACAGAGTCTCACTATATAGTTCAGGCTGGCCTTGAGCTCACTTTGTAGCCCAGGCTGGTCTCAAACTCGCAACGATCCTCCTCTCTCAGCTTCCCAAGTGCTGGGATTACAGACATGCACCACAACGCCCGGCCTATTTTTCATTTTGAGACAAGATCTTACTGAGTTGACCAGGCTGGCTTCAAGCCTGTGATTCTCCTGCCTCAGCCTCCCAGGTAGCTGGGATTAGACGCATGTGTGCCGTAGCACCCAGGTAGACCTGACTCCTGCTAGAACTGTAGTATCTTCTCCACTGACAGAGGGTGGCCATGGAGTTGTTTTCTCTTTCCCTGATCATCCTTAAATCTAATACACTTTAAAAAAATAAAAGGAAAATACCTAATACCTTAAAATTGTTTTTCTCTAGAAAAAAAAGTAGGTCCTATATTTTTCAAAAAGTTCATGTGTACAGCATAGACTCTCCTGTTCCTAAGCTTTAGAAAGTTCTGCATACCCTTAAAGATACGGTCAGAGAGGTCAGACTCAGGAACCAGGACCTCGGGGGTGAGTTTCCCACACATACACCTGTGTGTTCATCCTGGCTTGGAGCCAGGGCACACCATGACTGCCACTTTTGTATTCTGCTTCCTACTACAGAAGAAGACAAGGCCAGTTTTTTACTGTGACACCAGTTTAAGAGTAATGCCAATTTCAGAGGTGTTATGTGAAAAAAAGTGAGTATCTTAGTATTTATAAGGCATAGCACTTGTAATTACTATTCTTGAAAAACAGTAAAATAAGAAAAGTCAGCTTTTCTGGTGTGGTAAAATTCCAGCTACTTGGGAGGCTGAGGCAGAAGGATTGCAAGTTTTTGCCCAGCAGTCGCTTAGGTAGACTATGTCTGAAAATAAAAAAAAGTTTTTAAAGGGGAGCGAGGTTGCAGCTCAGTGATAGAGCACTTGCCCAGCGGATACAGTGGCCGTATGTGCAGTGTCTAGTACCACCAAAAAGAAAAAAAACAGCAGCAGACACAAAGCACAAAACAAAAATAGCCACCACATGAAAAGCCAGACAAAGAATGCATTCTAGAAGAAGAGACCGGTCAATGAACGGAAGAGAGTTTTCTGTAAATACTGTGGAAAAACATAAAGAATTGAAATCAGTAACTTAGGCACTTTCAAGGTGAGCTGCAGGACAAGACTACAACGAAAAGAGGGCAGAGCTGCAGCAGCGCCCCGAGCAGCACCGCGCAGAACGCACACGCGGGGCAGCAGTGAAGGAGCAGAGGGGGCTGAACGTACAGCTTTGACAGCCCGTGCTGAGGGGGAGAACAGATGGAAGGGATTAGAACGACAGACGAACAAAGATGTAACGGGAGAGGCACTGGCGTTCCACTTACATTGAAAGCCCCCAAATGTAACTGAAATGGTATTTGAAACAGGAGAGAAGAAAAAATTCCTCTAAGGAACAACTGAATCTATAGGGTAACATGGGGTTCTAAGAAAAATCGATAGAGAATAATCACTAACAACAATTACCCTGATTAAACTGTTGGGTTTCAGTTGTTAAAGAAATCTAAAGGCATTTAGGCAGGAAAGAGGTGAAGGTAGATTGGTCGTAGATTTTTAAAATGTTTTTTGCATATGATAAAAGCAAAGAAAATATGATCAGCATATCTAGGTAAGATGTCAAATACACCTGAGCAAACTGAAGATAACTCTCAGAAACAAGAATTTCACAAGTGCTATAGTGTATCAAGCATAGGCCTTTGTGGGAAGAAAAATAATGCTGCTCAAATGAAATTCACCCCACTAGATGGGGGAGTTGTAGCATAGTCACTGGTAACATGAAATACAAAGAGGCAGATGCGAAGTTCTAGTTCAGAGGAGAAGATGGTAAATGTAACCTGAAGCTTATTCGAGCCAGATTTCACTTTACAGACAGGAAACACTTATCAAATATGCAGGAAGTCACTGTTAAGCACCCAAGAGCCCTTTACACGTGATGAGTTGACAGCGCCATCCCCCCACCCAAACATGAGCGTAATGGAGAACCAAGGACTGCGTAGGAAGCACGTAGCTGCACACCCTGAATCTCTGAAGAAGAGGCTCACCTCCAGTAACCGGCGAGGTTGTGGCTGAGTGAGATGACACTCATGAACCTTGCCCTCCTAAAAAGAATAGTAGAAACAGCTCCGGAGGCAAGAAAGTATGCCATTTTCTCATCCTTAAAATCTTTAAGTCCATACTACTAAGTTTGAAATCTGAAGTTTAAGAACACATGAAACAGTTTGAACAATAAAAGTAATTTGTCTTCTTCCATTTTTCAGATTATTGAATGTTTTAGAAGTAATAGCTCCTTTCAAGCACTTTAACAAGCTTAGAGAATTTGTTCAGATGAAGCTTCCTCCAGGCTTTCCTGTAAAATTAGGTAAGAAAAACATTCAGATGTAATTTTTATGATGTCTGTTAGACATACGGAGTTAAATGAGAAGTTTGTAGTAAAGGAAGATAGAATTCTGTCTTGGTTACTTTTCTCTCGTTGCTGGGACAAAATACCTGATGCCCAAAATTAAGGAAGGAAAAGGTTTATTTCGCTTACAGTTTGTGGAGGTCTTAGTCCATACTTGGCAGATTATAAGGCAGACTGGCACATGGCAGAGAGCTACAGCCCAGGGCGGCAGAACACAGCAAAGCAACAAGCCCACACCAGGGCGAAATGGCCTCAAGCACCCTTTTCCTCTCCCTTACTATGCAAACTCTCCACCCCAGGGTGGGTGTGGCTCTCACACCCACAATCAATTAACTCTTAAAAGCCTGCCCCATGGCCGCATGAGGCTTTGGGGGGACACACAGACAAACCATAACAATTTCCTAGTTGTGCACATTTTTATACCTTTCTTAAGAGCTTGAATACTGATGTTTTGCCATGCATGTAAAGTGCCTGCGGAGTGCTCTAGTTCTACCTGATGTAGATGAGAATACTTCATACACAAAGTGTGGATGAACTAACAGTGCAGTGTGACAATGCTCTGTGTGGCCGAGCCCAGTTGGCAGCATTGCTGTGGGGTTCTGCAGAGTAGGAGTTTCCCTGGACACAGTAGCCACTGTTGATGGATGAGGTGATAGTCGCACATTCAGTTTTTCAGTCCTAATGCTTGCACTTAATTTCATGTTAAGCATTGCTCTTTCGAAACAGTAACCTTTCCTTTTTTCCAGTATTTAACTTTCTAACATACCAGAAAACTGGGGACAAGAGCTAAATAAAAGGTTTTTTACGCCTTTAGGGTGAAGGTTAGTATTGGGTTAATAATATCCCTTTGTGGCAGGCTGATGAGGTCCAGAATCTCAAACAAGTATACAGCGAAAGCTAAATAGAAAGAGGCAGATGGAATGATTTCAGGGCTCCAGGAGGATCAAAGCCCTCTCACAGAGTTCCAGATCCTCTCTGGGCTAAGACCAAGAGTTCCAGATCCTCTCTGGGCTAAGACCAAGACCTTCTCTGGGTGGCCCGTATTTATTTGGTTATCAGAAGAAGGGAGGGGAGTACTCAAGAAGGGTGGTACCACTCAAGGATTTCTCCAAGTAAGGTATTAAGTTCATCCACCCAGGAGTGAGAAGCCTGAGGCTGCAGTCTTTATCTAGTTGGATCCAGGTGTCTTATCCTGTGATTTGTCTTATTCTGTGAGGCTTTCTGGCTGCATCCACCGTTACAGGCCTTAATGACTCTCAGAGGTTCACTTACTATGAGTTGGCCGTCCATTTCCAGACAAGGAGCCTAGGCCTTGGCCAGATTCACGAGTGAACGTAAAAAGCCAGTTGGTTAAGTTCTTTTCAGGGTTGCTTCATAGTGGTCTCCGTCGGTTCGGAGCTTCGATGC
Source organism: Chinchilla lanigera (assembly GCF_000276665.1). Taxonomy (NCBI): domain Eukaryota; kingdom Metazoa; phylum Chordata; class Mammalia; order Rodentia; family Chinchillidae; genus Chinchilla; species Chinchilla lanigera. The sequence continues at coordinate 21,660,791 of NW_004955423.1, forward strand.
TGTCCACCAACCCTGCCCGCGGGTGCTCGTCTGTGGCAGGCAGTCTGGGAGGAGGCAGGACTATATTCACAGCAGTGCAGCCCTTACACAATTGTGGAGATAAGATTTCATCTTGTTCCATTGCCTGTTACACCCACACATAAACATGTACCGGAATCATTAGGCACCGTGCTTTACTCTCAAATTATGTGTTAATTAAACCTGGCCTCAATTTTCCAGACTTGGACATAAACATTGTTTCGGGTTAAAATCAGTTTTAAGATAACTTTGAAAATGACATGCTAGTGGCCCTTGTGGTGAAGAAGGCCTTGGGATCCCGGCGGTGAGGGAGCTGCCTGCAGGGCGCGGCTCCGGCCGGTCGTCCTGGCTGTGGGACTCCCTGCTCTGCCGGGTAGAGGGCAGCTGGAACGGGTGAGAGCTGCACGCTGTTCCGGCCTGCAGGTCTCACTGTAAGTTCCACGCGAAACCAGACGCCACAGTACCGAGTCTTGCACAGGAGCGGTTTGCTTGTGGGAAGAGACCCCGCCGCCTCTCGCAGGCGCTTCTGCTGGGCGCCGCGCTCCTCGCCCTTCAGCCTCTTGAGCTGCCTTACAAAACTCCGTTCCTGCATTGATTTCATCCTGTTCCACTTCTGTTTCTAAACTCAGAAAACTGAGGAGAAAATGTGTAAACACTGGCGATGTTCCCGCTTTTCCTGACGGGCACGTCAGCCCGGCTTCGCTCGCTCTGCCGGGGTCACACGATCGGCCGCCCCTTCCTTGCTGGGCGCGGAGGCTGTGCTGCTGTGTCGCGTCGGTCAGGCGCCCTCCTCCGCACTCCAGGCCCGCGGACGCCCCTCCCGAGCCCCTTCGCCTGTGCTCCGCGTCGGCCTCCTGGCCCGCGTCCGCAGGGCCGTCCCCTCCCAGCTCTTGCGAAAAGCTGCCTCTGCTGCCCACTTCTCCTTCCCTCCTGGTAGTTAGGTCTTTGACCTAAGTAGTTTTTTAGGTCTTTGACCTTCTAAGATTCAACCGGCCAACTCATGATAATTCTTCCCAGCTTTAATGCTGTTCTTCATAGCCCTGTTATTTGGAAATCTACTCTTCTATCCTCATTCATTCTTCCTCTTTACAATTATATAATAAAGGAGGGAAAGTGAAGGGACTTAAAAGGATGTACATTTTCCTATTTCACTTGATTTTAAAATTTTTATTACATTTTTTGGCTTTTTGAGACATGGTCTGAGGTACTTCAGGCTCACCTGGAACTCGCGGCAATCCGCCTGCCTCAGCCTTCTAAGTGTTGGGATTCCGACGTGTCACCACACACAGCTTGACCGTGCAGCTGACCTCTTTGATGAAGCAGATAGGCGAAGGCTGTTCTCACATACGTTCTGGGACACCAGTGCCCTTACCTAGCCTCAGTGTTTGTAAGAGGCAAAGCCCAGCATTCGGGGCGGGCAGAGCGGGCGGAGGCCGCAGCAGGGACTAGGGGCGGGCGTGGACGGTACTGTCCCTCTGCGAGGAAAGCTGCAGGGAGGCCGCCTGCGCCGGTCCTTACCACTGCGTTCGGAACTGCTGTGCGCATAGAGTTTGCTCGCCTCCTTCGGTCCTGCAGCGGCTGCCCGTGATCTCTCCCGGTGTTGCAGTGATATGACCTCGGAGCGCAGCTCACGGACACGGCACTCTGGGTGGCTGGGGTGATCCGCAGGCGGAGGCCTGGGGTCAAGTCGCCGGGCACTTAAAAGGCAAAGCGCGAAGTGCTGTGGTTTGCTCCGGCTGGATTTCTACAATAGTCGCTGCTTCCTGGGACGCGTTGCAGTGAGTGACCTGGTACTGGTGTCCTCCTGCCCCCGCGGCGGCTCCCTCTGTGCCTGCGTCTTCTGCACCCCATCTGCTACAGCCAGGGTGCCGCCGAGGTCACAGCTCCCCTGATGGATTTCCCCATAGAGGAGCAGCCGGGGGTGGGGGGGATGGTTCCTGCCGCGGCCCTCCCCGGCAGCCCCTGCGCACCTCCCCGGTAGCCCCGGGGTTCCTCCTGTCAGGTCGCAGAGGTTTTCCTCCTGCCGTTCCCGGGCTCTCCCCAGCCCTGGGACCCGCTGTTCCTGTGGAGCAGACCTTCTCTAGATCACGTCACAGTGACTAGTGACTTCTGAATTTGCCGGCCCATGCTCCCCCTGAGGTGAACTGTAGACCCTCCGGGGGAGGTGGCAACCTCGGAAAGACAATGGGAGCTCTGGCTTTGCTGCTGCTGACTTAGGTCGCAGGAGATTTTGAAGAAGGAAGGCAGGAGACAGGAAATGAATAGGTCGGCCGTGGAGCTAGTGCTGAACTCTGAAGGTTGAGTTTCGTGCAGTTTCTGAGAGACCCTAGCCTGTGCTTTATCAGCAAGGCGGAGAGCCCAGTCTCCGCCCCGCCTCCCACAGCGCCCAGGGAGCTGCTGGTCGTAATTTCCATGTTTGTGGTGTAGTTTCTGATTCTTGTTTTTTAGGTTTTGTGGGGTTTTTTTCCTCCAGGAAGATCTTATTTTTTGCAAGTTAAGAAAAAAAAGAAAATAACTAGGCCCCTAAAGATAGAAGTTAATGTTTATGTATCTTTGCAGTAGGCAAACATCTGAGTTCGTTTTTATAACTATTTTATAAATACAGTCCTGGAGTCGCCTACATAAAGATGACGTGTAGGAATCTAAGCCCAGGCTGTTTGCAATAATTCATATAGAAACACAGCTGAGTAGGATTCATGTATTTGCACTTTATTAATGTCAGATTTCACTAATAATTTCAGCGAGAAACCCATTTCATTTAGAATATTACTGTTACTCCAGTTCTGTTGCGTCTGATTAGCCCATGTATTTAAGTGATGGATTGTTTTTAGTCTTCTAAAATAGTACCAGATTGATATATTTCTCAAGAGTTAGTAAAAATGAAAATAAATCAGTTCAGAGATAAGAGTGGTAAATGTGTTGTAATGTGATAGAAGTCTCCCGGAAGTCCCAGCACTGGTGTCCTCTGCTCAGCGTGCATGGTGTGGGTGGTGCCGGCCGGTGCTGCCTTCAGCCTCCTGCTCCTGCTACTCTCTCTTCCTGCTGCTCCTGCTCTTGCTGATGCTCCTGCTGCTGCCCCTGCTCCTCCTGCTGCTCCTCCTGCTCCTGCCGCTCCTGCTCCTCCTACTGCTGCTGCTCCTCCTACTGCTGCTGCTTTTCCTACTGCTTCTGCTCCTCCTACTGCTCCTGCTCCTCCTACTGCTCCTGCTCCTCCTACTGCTCCTGCTCCTCCTGCTCCTCCTGCTCCAGGCGCTCCTGCTGCTCCTGCCCGCCCTGCCCCCTGCTCCTTTTGCCCCCGCCCTCTGCCCCGCACCTCCCTGCCCGGCCATGCTGCTTCAAGGGTGATATGCAACTCTGTGTGCTCCTTTGTGTATAGATAGATTTATTTCCACCTGATGGAGTACCGTCATCTCTGCTAGTGCCTGTGGTCTTAACATTTAACTGCTCACTCTTCTCTCTGATGTTTTCTGTCCAGATATACCTGTGTTTCCCACGATCACAGCCACTGTGACTTTTCAGGAGTTTCGGTATGATGAGTTTGATGGCTCCATCTTTACCATACCTGAAGACTACAAGGAAGACCCAAGCCGCTTTCCTGACCTTTAACTGAGAAGGAGAATGCTGTCATGTAATCAAGAAAAGAACACAGAGACCCCAGAAGTGAATCCAAACCGAAGGGACAAACACTGTCAGTGGAGACAAGGGAATCAGGCATTGAATCGACACATCAATAACAGGGTGAAAGAACCGGGGCTCTGAGAAGCATTGCTTCGAGTTTCCTGACGTGCCATTTTCAGTCTTTTTAGAATCTAAGTGTAACAGTTGACACCTTACTGACCCCAAGACCTTCGTATGTAAAGCAGCTGTCAGTGCTGTGATTTGTTTTTAAAAGTTTTCACACTTGTTGAAATATATATGCATATAAATATATCTGTATCTATATCTAATCTAACACTCCTGGACCATTAACGTAAAGTAAATGTCTTAAGAGATATAAAGCCCTTTTAAACTGGTCACCTTATATTCAAGGTGACATTTATAAATACTCCTTTGAGCTTTGTTTTCATAAAATGTAAACTATGTAACATTATGTATAGTTCAGTAATTTGAATGTGTGTTCCGTATAATGAACTAGAAGGAATGCAGTTTTCTGTAGACGAATGAACCAAATGGTAACCATTAGGCAGTTACATTTGTGTGTGGCAATACATTTCAGAGGGAGCGCTCACTGCAGGGAATAAGGTACCTCCTTTAGCACCTTAGTGCAATTCATTGTGGTGCTATTTGTTTTTACCTGAATTCTTTCTTCAATGGGAATGTTTGGTACTAATCTTCCTTTCATAGAACCTCTATTTTTTTTTTTTTCTAAACTTGCGTTTTAAGAGTCCTTGTTACGTTCATAGGGTATGGCATGCTTAGATTGTCCTCTTCTAAATCTCAGCACTTTAAACAAATTCCAAATATTTGAACTCGCTTCCTAATAATTAGTACACACATCTAATTATTTTTAAGTGGAATGTGGATACATTCATTCTTGTAAGTTTAAAAGAAGAAAGCAAAACCAACCCATGTATTTTGGACAACCCTATCTATTTAACACGTTCACTACGGGGCTGTAATTCGTCTTGCTGCCGGGTGCCACCGGTAGTACATGCATGACTGCCCTCGGGTGGCTTTTTATCAGTTTTATTAGTAGAAAGACCAATAAAGGTGATGAGATCTATTTGTACCAGCAGTGGTACAAGCTGCCCCGGGGACACATGCATCACCACTAGTGGCTCAGGCCAGTGGGAACGTGTTAATGCTCTCTGAATAAGACACACATTTTCTAGGCTAGCTGTATTTGTTACAAGCTAAAGCCCACACACATATACAGGGTTGGTGATTTCTATTAGTTTTTTTAGCCACAGGAAAATACTTACTGATTTTAAGTGTTTCCAAAGTGTTAAAATCATGCATTACTCATTTTTGCACTTAAAATTTTTGGTATTTATTTCAAGCTGGTTTGAAGGTCCAAGAATGGAAATAAATTAGGGAGAATAATGTATAACAGTCATAAAGTGTTGTGTTGTATTAATGAGCTTATCTAAATGTTTTTTAAATTTGTCCTGATGAATTTGTCAAGTTTGCAACTGTTTTTAGAGTGATCAGTATTTCAAATACCTTCCAAAAGTTTAAGAGAATTTGAAATGAGTTTAGAGACCTTTATTAAAGAGATGATTTATTTAAGAGTCCAAAGCATCAACCCTAAAATTTTTATAATAAACACCTTTTTCTCTCGTTATTGGTATATGTTTGCTGTACGTAGTCAAATTCATCTTGGGGAATTGGTAAATTCTCAGACTGGAGTCTTAATCATTGGTACTCCTGTCCCTCCCTTCCCCATCTGCCTTTCTCCCCCCAACCCCCAGACCGCCATCCTGTCTCCGGGGGTCTGTCTTGCTTCAAATCACCTCTTTCATTTTGCTCCTTAAATTATTTATATGCCGGGTTTCTCGTACAAGCAAAACCGTAATAAACACCTTTAAAGCTGCATCTTCTGTACTGGTACATAACGTTGCCTAGAGTGGTCTTGTTTGTTTTGTGGTGCTGGGGATTGAACCGAGGGCCTTTGCACTGAGCTACATCCCCAGCCCTTCTTCTAATTTTTAATTTTGACATAGGATCACTTGGAGTTGCCCAGGCTGGGCTTGGACTGCAACCCTCCTTCCTCAGCCTCCCACAGTGCAGGGATTACAGGTGTGTTACCAGCCAAGTACATTTTACAATGAAGAAAAATAATCATAGTTAAAAACGCAAAGACCTCGGGGCTTGAATTTTGAGGGAAGAACGATAAACCCAGAGCTGGCTTTGAGAAGTTGTGCACTAGTTTTTAGGGCAGGTTGTAGGTGGGACTCGGAGTGCATTATGTGTGAGGCGTGCGGCTGAGCAGCAGTGACCCTTGCTGCTCTTAGACTCCGTTCCTTGGTGGGACCGCGGCGTCATCTTGGGAGTGCACTTCAGATCTTCCGTGCAGACGAGGGAGGGAGGGAGGAAAGCGTGAAGGCGAGCTTCAGCGTGGGCTTACCAGTTTCCTAACCGCTGAATATTGTGCTGGGGTTCACTGGAGGTAGGGGACTACTGAAGACTTTTGCACTTGGGTTTTGGTTTTTAAACTACCTTTTCCTTTAAAGAACAGTAGAAACAGGTTATCCATTCCAAAATGTCTTTCCTCTGATCACAAAGAACAAACAAATGTATCTTTTATGATGGTGGAAAAATGTTAATGCAAATAAACTTCACAATATTAGATTTTCAAAACGTGCCATGTATTCATTTACCTTGGGGTTTTTGGAGACATCATCTTGCTATAAATTTCAGGCTGGCCTTGGATTCACCATGTAGCCCATGCTGGCCTGGAACTCGCAGTGATCCTCCTGCCTCAGCCTCCCTGGTGTTGAGATTATAGGCATGCCTCAACACTCCTGACAAAATGTCTGTTTTAAATTGTTAATGAATGAAGCTATATTGTCTTCTAAAAAAATACATCACAAACCATATATTTTTATAATCTCACATGAAAATGAAGATTTGTGATATATGTAGGTATATAAAGTTTTGTGGTTTTTTTTTTTGTTTTTTGGGGGGGAGTACCGGGAATTGAACTCAGGACCTTGCACTTGGCAGGCAGGTGCTTGTGACACTGAGCTACGTCTCCGGCCTCGTATTAAAGTTCTGTGACCCGCGTTAAAACAGCCACATAGAAGCGCTCAGTATTTTGCCACATGCGGTGTCTAAAGGAAAGTTTCCTGTCTTTAAGAAATGGCTCTCTGCTGAGACAGTGTGTCCTGTGTAATTTCTTCCTTAATGGAGGGACTCGCCCGCAGACTCACGCACGGGAGGAGCGCACAGCCCCGGCTCCCGAGCCTGCGCAGCACGGTTTCGGTTTGGAAGCGCGCACAGGCTGGTGGACGGTGGCAAGTGGCTTCCTTGTGCTCACAGCTGGGACGGAGCCTCTCTATGCACCAGCTGTCCCGGTGTCGGTCACCTTCCCCCCGCGCGGGGAGAGACGAGCACTGACTGTCCCGTCCTCTCCCTGGTCCCCACTTGCTGCAGCAGGCAGACCCTGAGCACCGCTTTGAGCTCTGAGGCTGGGCCGGAGCTGGAGTAGAAGGCATCGGTGAGCTCCAAGTCCCGCTTGTGCGCTGGCGTTTAAAATTGAGCAGAAAGGGCAGCAGGAGTCTGATTAATAGAGATGCAATAGCCCTCTACTGTGAGCTGCAGGAAATGGTATCTTAATCATGTTTTCTAGAATTAAAAAAAAAAGTACATCCTTGCCAAAGTCACTATCCGAAACTGGAATCGTTAAGGACAACGGCAGTGAAGGCTGTCCTGAGATGGGATGGTTCCAGATCACATAAAACAGCAAATAGGGCTTTTTTGCATGAATTCGCAAAAATTCGTGCATGTTTATGCCAGAAATAGTGGGCAGTCAGCAGCGTCTCTGCAGGCGCCACCTCAAAGTCCTGTCAAGTTCGCGTTTCAGGTTTCACCCTTGCGCTGCCTCGGAGGCGCCTGCAGGGCCGCTGCGCATTTGAACAGCCACAGCAGCACAATCTCCCAAGGGTGTTTGAAGAAAGGAATTGTTAATTTATGGACTTGATGTTCAGTGACTTAGATACGGAAAAAACAACACGAGCCGTTCCTTCGCCTGCACCCTGCACACAGGGCGCCTGCCGCAGCTCTCTGGGTCTCTGCCCGCCCGCCGCACCCCGCAGCAGCTGGGCAAGGGGGAGAGGCACACACGCCAGCAGCCCGGCCTGAGACACCACGCTAGCCGCACCTGGGTCACACAACAAACCTGCAGTGCTTCTCATTAAATCCCGGCCCCCTCCCCTTTCATTAACTAGAGGAAACTGTGACACATTTTGTGGATTCGTTAATATTCAGCATCAAACTTGGAATTTAATAAACTCCAACATAGTCAATGAAAATAGGCAGTTTCTACTGTTTCACAGTAGTGGGGATTGAACCCGGGGCTTTCATACTGAGCTACATCCACTCTTTTTCTAAATTTTGAGATGTCTCACATTACCCAGGCTGGGCTCAAACTTGAAACCTTCCTGCCTCAGCCACCCAAAGCGCTGGGGCTACAGGTATGTGGTACCATTCTCAGCACTTTATATTAGTAATATAGGTTCAAAAGTACATTTAGTGGCTCTGCAGGGAAGTTGACTTGTTTCTAAAATGCCAGGCAGAAACATTCCTAAAAATTACATTAATATTAGGTATTATTTGGGACATTCTTTGTGATCTAGACCTTCAATTTCTAGTGCACAAATCATACTTTAGCTCCTAGCTTAAAAAAAAGTGTCATGATAGTTTTAGTGACAATGCACTACAAAAATAACCTTTAATAAAGTCTCAGAAGGATGTGAGCATCACTTCTAAGGATATTTTATTGGTCATTTAAAAATGTCTGACCTTCCATAAATTGTCTTACATTGCTAAACATTTTGTGCTTCATACTTTAAGAAGTCTTAAGAGTATTTCATCAACTTGTTGATGCTGTTATTTTGCTAAGAATATTTAAAGCCATATATTCCTTGACCGAAAAAAAAAAGTTTCAACTATCTTCAAGTCCACCTGGAATCAGTCTTTTAGAAAGTCAGGAAGTGTAATTCCTACTCATGCCAACTCCTAGGAGATGTGTGCAGCCGGGGTGCTCAGGAAACAAGCATCAGCATAGCCCTCAGACCTCCGCACAGAAGCAAAGCACAAATACACATCCTTCAAGAGAAAAACATTCTTAGCAGCAGAGAGAACATGCATTAGCTAGTTTTGAGATCAAGGGCAGAAATTTAAATTCCAACTAAAAAGCGTATCAAATCTCCAAACAGCACGGGCCCAGCTCTACTACCTAGCCCAAACTCGTGACCTGATTTTTGAGCCAGGCGTGGTGGCACCTGCCTGCAATCCCAGCAATGGGAGGCTGAGGCAAGAGGCCTTGAAGCAGCCTTCGTTACATAGTCTGTGCTTCAAAAACCAAATTTTTCTTTCTTCCAAAAAGGTGCTTTATTACAGCCACTACTCTTAATCACTACTGAAAACTTTAGGCAAATAAATAAGGACAAACATTTTTCTAACAAAACCACTTTTATTTTAAAATCGCTTACTAGCAGATACAGAACAGAACTCTGGGGGCAGTGTTCAGTCGGTTCCAGTTCTCTCCTGCGGAAGGCTGTCCCCTTGCACCGCCAGCGCCGCGCGGGAAACGGTCGCTGGAAGCCAGGAGGCTCCCCTCTGCGGCCGCTCACCAGGGCCCCAGACAGTGACCGTGTCTGCACTTGGGGTGACCGGCGAGGACGAGCCTCTGAACGAGGTCCATCCCAGGAGGTGACACTGTTTTACATGGTCTTGACTTACAAAATGGTCACATCCCATGCTGTTGCTTTGTCTACTGAAAAATGTTCTCGGAAATTTAAACAAATGTTTGCATCCAACTGTTTAAAAATGCAGTGATTATTCCGCCCATGACTAGAACTCCTTACACTTGCTCTAGAGAAAAGTCCTGTTGATAAAAATCTTTAAAAAGTTAACTACAAACTGTAATAAAAACACTGCTTTTTGATATGGCATTTCAATTTTAGAACAGGTTTTGAAAAAACCAATTTATACTCAAAACTTGGAGAGAAGCTACAATTCCAAGTCTGTTAAGCCCAGCTGCCCAAACACTCCTCACTGACTGGGTGAATAAATATACTATTTAGTATGGTACAGTACATACAGATTATTGACATCTTCTAGACTATCTCAGAAAAGGCAAATATCTATATTTCACTGAAAATATAAATTTACTACTTGGGGGTGACAGCATGTTTATCCTAGAAGTTCACTGCGTTCTCCAACCCCGTTCCCACATCCAAAGAGAGAGAGAGAGGATTTCAGACAGAAGCGACACTGACAGTGCTACGGGCAGCGGTCTCCGCGGCGGGAGATTTCGTCTCATAACTGTATTCAAATGTGGGCAGCAAGGGAAAGAAATGAGATCTGTAAAATGAGGTAAATGTCATACATTCAACAGCGTAAATAAATACAAATGCGGTTTTACAGGAACATGAACATAAGTTTCAGGGTTTTATTATCAAAGTCTTGTAAAACAATTTCAGAAACTGTACAGCAACATGGCACAGACTGTAGCCTACTTTTGTTCTACTGCACAAAAGTGAAGCTCGGAACTCCTGTAACTAAGAAAACAGTTGCCTAACTACTTCGCAGATTATCACCGTGTGCATTAAGGTTACTACTGCAGTAATAAGAACACAAATTTATTGGTTTTATACAACTTGAGATCAAATAAAAGTACATTATCAAGTCGATTTGTTTTAAAAGTATATGACGATCAATTTAAAATGCACTATCCCCTTTTTTCCAACACTGAGCTTGAAACAGTGAAAGTGGAGAATTGAAAATCAGGACGAGAGAAGTTTCTTTTACAGGTGGACTCGGGAGAGGCGGTAACTCTCACTGATGCAGAGGTGGAGTCAATTATTTCAGGAAAAAAATTCCCCAACACCTATGAAAACGTATACAATTCTACCTCGAAATATGTTGCTCACTTCCTCACCGCCAAAGACAGTTTTATGTGAAATCTTGTTTTTGTAATTAAAGCCTAATTAGCCATCAAAAAAGGTTAGTGCATATATAACCTTTCAAAGTTAAACAAAAGCCACAAAAATTGAGCCACATGGCTTCAAGGATTATCTACTCAAATGCTCATTTCCAGATGTAACTCTAAGAATGTTATTTCGTCATGTCAACAAACAAGACCAGAAGAGACCCGTCCTGCTGGAGGACTGTAATGACATTTAGGGTATTCTTGCCACAATAACATGCAATCAGTGCATTCCCTACATGGCTCTATTACGGCAATGAACCAAATTCTAGAGACTATAAGTGAACGTACGGAAGAAGGGAGCTCACACAACAGAGACGATCCATGCCTGCTGTGGCCGCATGCAGCTGTCGCCTTTGGGACGCAGCAGCCCCGGGACAGTGAGACCGCCGGGCTACCCCACCAGATTTCACCACAACCAGAGCTGGTTACCGAGGTACCCTTTTCTACACGCTTCTGGATGTAAATCATGAAGGTCACCATCAGGAGCTCTGTAACCACTTGTCACTCAGAGCCGTGCACGCCTGGGCTGGAGACGTGCACGCAGCGCTGAGCGAGCGAGCGGTCACAGAGGGACGACACCGGTGCGCGCAGCAGGAGCCCGGTGCGGCGCTCAGTCGCTCATGTCCATGTCCTCCTCGTGGTGATCGTCCCCGTTCACCTTGGACTCTCTCAGCGCATCGCCAGCCGCCTTCTCCACAGAGCACTCCTTGGCCTTGGGGGAGCCCGCGTCTGCGGGCTTCTTGTCCTCCTTCTTCTCCTTCTCGCTGTCGTAGCCCTGCTCCTCCTCGTCGTAGTCCCGTGTGACCTGCTTTCCCGAGAACAGCGCAAGTGAGCTCCCGCAGCCCCAGCGGCCTCCCTGCTCCCGCGCCCGCGGCGAGGGCGGCCTGCATACATACTTTCACGTCCTTGTCGCTCTCCGACTTCCTCTCCCGCTCCTTTTCCTTATCTTTGCTCTTCTTCTTTTTGCTTGTGGAGCGTTCCCTTTCATCTCTGCTGCGTTCTTTGTCTCTGTCTTTCTTCTTCTCCTTTTTATGTCTACAGTGAGTTACAAGGGTCAGAACGGAGAAGGTGCTCAGAGAAGGTGCTTTCTTTCCAGCACCCTCAGGAAGCCTCACCCGCAGCGTAGCGACCGAAACACCGCCAGAGGTACAAGCTGCACACAGGTGACACAGGCGCGAAGGCTGTGACCTGGCTGCAGGCCTAGAGGCGACTTCCAGAGCGCTCCTGGAAGCCTGACGGAGCACAGGGCAGTGCGTGTGGATTCTGGGGGCATTTCAAATTCCCAGAGAGGAGGAGAAGCTGTTAGGTGTTTAAAAATACAGGACACCTTTTCAAACTTACAGCTTCTGGCAGGTGTAAGACAGGTCTACCTGATCAGCAGTCTTACCTTCGAGGGGATGGGGAGCGAGACATTTTTCTTTTAGGCGACCGAGGCTTTTTGGGAGATCTTGTTCCACTCCTGCTTCTTCGTCGCCGTCTTTCTCTGAAATTACAAACGTGCAAACTAGACTTTAAAATACAATACGCTCTATTTCGCTCCACTAGGAAACTGTACAACACACCTCTTATAACTCAAAACCTGTCTCACCATACTGTTTTGAGCTGAAATAATCCCGGGCTATGAAAAAAACTGCTTATCCAAAGCTTAACGCAAGAGAAAAGATCAGTAGCGACCTATTACTGAGGCGGCGGGCTTTCGACTGAAACAGGTACAGATCATTCAGAGATGCCGGGGTCTGGAAGGCAGGCACGAACGTTCAAAGCGTTAACTGTAAGTCACTGGATGAAATGCGGAGAGCAGTTACTGGAAAGGTATAAACTAAACTGGCTCCTTACATGCCAGCAAAATCCTCCCCACCGACCTGGGTATTTATTTTTAAGAAACAGCTTTCACTTCCTTTCTGCGGTGGCTTTAAGAATACCACGTGTACTTGCAGAGTCCCAGCTCCTGCCCGCGCACCGCGCCCCTCCGCCTGGGCACACCGCACACAAGGACACCCACGCCCGGCCGCCCAGCCGGCAAGAGCACATCTGACGCTCCTGTCTCGGGTACCCTGACCTCCCGATTCTCTAGGCGGAGGCAAAGTTTCACGTTGTGATCCTGTGCCCCGCAGAGGCTGCTGCACCGCGGAACGCTTTCCATGTTAGATACTGCTTTTGAAGACACGAACCCCGTGCTCTGCTTTCAGCATAGGGACAGCGGGCGGGGGCCGGCGCACGCCGAGCACGGCTCCCTCTTCCTCGCCCCGGCCGCAGTGGCTGGCCGACCCTTAGCGCGTCTGTCGTCTTCTGGGCGCTGACACCTACTTTCCTTTTCTCAGAAGCTCACTCTTGAGTTTTTCATCGTTCTGCAAACACACTCCACTCCCTTTCACTATCGGCCCGTCCGCCCCTCCCCGAGGGGCTGAGGGCTGCTCTGCGGACCTGTCCCAGTCCCTGTCCTGTGTGGACACTCCAGAGGAGGGCGGCGCGCATCCCCCTCTCCGCACTGCACGGTCTGCCGCACAGGACACCTCTGTGTACTCGCCTGCCGGTGTACGTGCAGGCTGCCTTCGCCCAGCGTTAGCAGTGCTCTGAGTATCTGTGTGACTCCCTCCCTCCAGCAGGGAAGCTGCAGGATCAAAAACCTGGGTAACATCGTCCAAAGCAGGCGCAGTGTTTTATGTTCCTCTCACAATGCCCAGGGTGCTCATTTCTCCCCGTCCTCTGCAGTGTGAGCACCGTGGCAAGTATGAGACGCTGTCCCGCGGCGACTCGGACCGGCGTTTCAGTAACTTCTGATGCTGAGCCCCCGCCACACACTTGCTAAGACGCTTGCAGGCCTTCTTGGGAGAAATGGCCACACAGAGCCCTTGCGTGTGGAGCAGTGAGTGTGGGAACAGTACTGGGAGATTTAACTTACGGAGTCAAACTGAGTCACGCACATTCCCTATCTTTTTAATTTATTTTTGAGACAAGAGTCTCAAGTTATGCAGGGCAGGTAATCGTGCCTCAGCCTCCCCGGTAGCCCAAATTATATGAATGTGTCACCTTGCCTAATCCCTCTGGCATATTTTTCAGTTGGGTTATCTGCCTTTCTTCTTCTGGGCTATACGAATTGTATGCTATCTCGGATATCAGTCCCTTCACATATTTTAGGTGTCAGCTATGTAAAGTGCAAACATTTTCCAGTATTATCTGTGGAAGTCTTCTTACTTCCATGAAAGTACCCTTTGAGACACAGAAGCTTTTAATTCTGACGAGCTCCAATTTTTCTTCTGGGCTTGTGCTCTGTTATGTAGGAAAGCACTGCCAAGTAGCAGCTCATGAAAATTTTCCCGTTTTTCTTCTACAAGTTTCACAGTTAGCACTCCTGAGTCTTTCATCACCCACACTGAGGTTTTCATAGTATGACATGAACTCTCTAGTAATTTAAATAAAGTATACTGCAAAGAAGACAGCAGAACTTGCACTGAATGAACTACTACATGGGAAAGAAAAACTCTCATGTATGAACATGTGGATATAGTGAGCACAACTTCTCACAATGAAAATAAAATTTAACAATTCCGTATGCTTTAGCCATTACAGCGTAAGACATATGACAGAAAAACTGTGCTAAATCCCATGTCATTTCAAATTCTCTGCAATCAACCCATCAATCAACGGGTAAAATATTCAGCAGAAAGGTAAACTTAAGGTTATTTTTTCCTAACTGCCTTTAAAAGCTTCTGACATTTCCCAGCCCCGATTTTCCCAACACCGAAGGACTTACCTATGCTCTGAACACCTTTCATGACCACAGCCTACTGGTCATCCTGCAGTTTAAAATTAAGAAACAGTTTCTTAACGCCCAATTACCTGCTTGCACTTCTGGAACGCCTGGCTGTGCTGTAACTTTTTGGTGGTGTTTTGGAGCGTTTCTTTTCTTTGTCTTCTTTCTTTTTGTCTCTAATAAATGAACACAATTTCAGAATGCATGAGAAGACAGCGAATGCCAATTTGTAAGTCACAGATAAAAGCACAAGTGTAATCGGATTTAATCCCGCTCCTGGAAACATGAGCGCTCTTGACAGAAGCAGCCTGAGAAGAGCGCTCCTGTGGCATATTCATGGTGAAATGGCGTCGTCAAAAAGCCCATCGAGAAGCAGCCCATGTGGTGAGAAGCACTCTGGAGGCTGGTCAGTTCCACAGCGCGCTCGGCAGTGGCTCCAACAGGCTCTGCACGCGTCTCTAGGCCCCTTAACACTCCTGCACTCAGCTCACCGCCGTTCTCCCACCCACCTCTACCACTAGGCTGCAGCCCTAGCGCACTACCTACTTGCTCAACAACACCTTTCCGAAGCGCGCACCCGCACCCAGGGTAACACCAAACCAAGGGTCAAGCCAATGGTGACCTTTCCCAGTGCTACGTACCCTGGTCTGCTCAGTGCACTTAGAAAAGCAGCCCATCAAAATACACGGCTACTACATCCGTATTTCAGCTCAAAGCTTTTTAAAATTCCTACGAATTTACTGGTATTTAAATCCCACAGTGACTTCCCCCAGCAACACCGTATCCGCCAAGCTCTGAGCCGTAGGTAGGTGGCCAGTACGCTAACTTGCTGAGTGGGAAGTTCGGCGACCACACACACCCCTACCCTGACAATCCGCGAGCAAATCCCCTGCTCTGTTGTTCACTGGCCATCTCCCTCCCTGTCCTCTCCACCCCGCCCCTTCCCCTCAGCCCTCAGCTCCGGCAATCACCCACTCTGTCAAGCTGCTCTTCGCCATCTGACTCTCAGACCCCTGCAACACCAGCCTCCAAGCAGGCCCGGCGCACCGTGTAGGAAGTGACCACGGGCCCTCCAGCAGTGGCCCTTTAAAGCTCAGGGCCGGATGGCGGTGTTGCTGGTAATAATCACACGCAACCACGGTCCTGTAGGGTCACATGCCCAATCACACCGTGGCCACTCTCAGTTGGTGGAAGGACATGCCATGAAGTGTGATCACCAGTTACTGAGGGTGAAGCACAGCTGTGTGCCTCACGCCCTCCGGCACATTACCAGGAGGGGCTGCAAGGACTGGAGCCTTAGCGGTGTCCAGTGAGAAGAAGAAACCTAACACAAACTTCTGCTCCTCAGAAATCTTCCCAAGGCCTCCAGACACAGGCCTGAGCTTGTTTATACAGCGGACAGGGAGAGGGGAGCCCCCTCGAGCCCTACAGAGCCGCGCGGCCATCTGGCCCCTGCCCCCACCCACCGCACCTCGTATTAAGCAGCCCTGAGCTCAGGCCTGACGGCTGTTCCACAACCCAGGCTCTCCCCGTCGCAGATGCTTACCTAGCCTTTGAAGTGCTCCTTGACCGTCTACCTCTCTCTCTGGAATGAGATCTTCTCCGTCTTGGACTTTTTGATCGCCGTCTACTCCTTGACTTAGAATGTGATCGCCTCCTTGACCGACTTCTTGATCGCCTAGTAAAAAGAAAGCCACTTATGTGGGGAAATGTAAAAGATGAGTTGTGCATATTTCGTCAGCCTCAGACCTACGGGCTAACAGCAAGGGCAGCAAGTGCCCTTCCAGCTGCTGTCCACAGTGTAGTCCACATTAAACCTCCTTGCCATCTTACAGCCAGGGGGCCTCTTACGAGCTGGAGTTCCCCGCCTTTCAATCTGGTGGTAAGCCTGGCCGAGCAGGCCTTCTCCACCCACTGCACCTCCAATTCGCAGGTTAAAGCTGCTAGGAGAAGCCAGGCATGGCAGCACGCAGCTGTGAGCCAGCACACCGGGAGGCTGTGGCAGCGGGGTCCCAAGCCTGAGTAACTCGGTAAGTTAGGGAGACCCTGAAGAACTAACCAAAGGGCTGGGCATGCAGCTCAGTGCTCAGCCCCAGTACCACACATACAAATAGAAAAACGACTAAAAAGGAAGGAAACAGAAAAACCCAACTGTATGGCGTTATATTATTTTACTTACTTACTTAGTTCTGGTTTTTGAGAAGGGTCTCCCTGTGCAATTCGGCCTGGCCTTGAACCCACTAGGTAGTTCAGGCTGGCCTCAAACTCAAAGCAATCCTCCTCCCTCAGCCTCTATGGTGCTGGGATTATAGGGGTGCACCATGACAACCGGCTACAATTCTCTTAGACTTTAACAAACACTTTTTATTTAATTCTCTACTACTGTAAGTTAAACCTTATTTATCAATTACCAAATGTTTGGTACATACTTTACAAAAAGGCAGACCTCATGAAAAGTTCCAGAGTAGACCTGTTACCCTATGTTACGCAATCTGCTCCGGGTGCTGCTGTCTACCTCGGGCCCTGCTACAGGGCCCGCCACTTCTCTAGCCACAATGTACAAGACCCCGAGCCACGCGGGGCTGGCACACAGCGCTCAGTTCAAGCTGCTCCGTACTCGCAGCTCCCGCGGGTCATTTGGCCTGTCCCTGGGCCCCTGCCACATTTCAGAAATGTCTCTGTTCCTTCCCTGCCCCCCTCGGTCAAGCTGTCGGAGCCTTTAGATGCTGTCACAGATCCTCTGCCTCAGAACACTCCCTCCTCTGTTTCAAGAACTGTTAAAAATCCGTTCTGAAATTTTTGTTCGTGCCGATGACCTAACGTCACTGACCCGTCTGTGGGGTATTTCCAGTACAGCCTCAGCTCTCTGCCTGCTCCAGAAGACGGCAGTACAGACACACCAGGAGCGGAAAAACCCAGACTCAACTCTCCGCGCCCTGAGATCATCTAACCTCCTGCTGCTGCCACTTCTGCACTTGAAGATGACACCACCTACCTCACAAATGCCTGTGAGCGGCATGGCTTCTCCCAAGGACAGATCCCGGCGTGCATGTGACGTGCTGATGCTTCTCCCTCCCCTTACTGAACTCCCTGGAGACAAAGCCCATCAACCTGCCATACTGAACTCCAGAAATGTTTATTTTATCACATTTTGATGGGAAACTGCCTGTTAAACAATCTGGCAGTAAGGGCTCTGCACCCTCAGACACCGAAAGGCAAGGCCGACCCCTGTCAACTCCCCAAGGGCAAGGGGCTCCGCTCACTCACCACTGTGCCCTCAGGCAACCACTGCAGCCCCGACTTACTAGACCTCAAAGCAAGTCACAGGAACACAAGACTTTCCTCAACAAACAGTGAGCACTTCACAGGGCTTTGAAAAACCCACTAGGCAGTGAGCTTAACTTTCCAATGAGGTGCAGTGGACACAGCAGAAGCACCAACCACAAGCCCAAATCCGCACCTGCACGCCGCCTTTGGGCAGCTTACACCAGGGCTTGAAGGCAATGAGCCTGCGCAGGGAGCTTAGAAAGGAAGCCTTGAAAAACCCCAGTGGCCGTTTCCAAACTGAGGTCTGTGGACTCCTGGGTGCCCCCTGACCCTGGCTCGGGGTGTTTCAAAAGCAGCGGCTACTGCGCGCCTTCCGCACTGCGCTGACATTTCCTCAACACACCACGACTGTCTTAGCGGTCACTGCCACTGCCCTACGCCCCATGTTGAAGAAGAACGGGTCACCTTCAGCAAAGATGTCTTTGATCAAACAGTGAAAGTTCCTCCTCTTTAAAGGTCTACTCAAAGTCAAGACAGATAAACGTTTTAATTTAAAAGAACATGAAGATGATTTCTAATTGCAGTTTCACATTCCACATCACAGTAACTTTTCAGGAACGGTCGCTTGTCAAATTTTGTCATTTTATAAAAAAGAGCCCATCACAGTAACAGGTTAAGACTACCTTTCCTTACTTCACTATCCCCGCCTCAGCTGCAGGATGACCGGACAGGGCTCAGCACTCCTCCCGCGGGCGGGCTCACTTCCATGCACAGGGCCAGTCTGTTCCTACCGCCTACGGACGTTCTGATTTTAAAGCATGACTCCACCGTTTTGGTCTCTGTCCTTTCTGCCTTTCACACCCGTGAACTCAGCGCTGACTCTCATGTTAATCTAGGGCACCGAGGGCGAAGCTTTTAGAGCTTTCAATGGTAACGAACACCTGCTGTGGCACCGCTCTGGGGTCGTGAGTTACCAGAGAAAACGACATAAAAGCTACCTTCGTGTACGGGTACAACGAACCTCTACAAAAATCAGTCTAACCTGTGTCTAGAAGATGAGGGAGTCCTCCTCCTCCTGGAGCGAGATCTTGATCTTGAATGCCTTCTCTTTTCTTCTTTCTTATCTGATTTAAAAGGAAACAAACAAAAACGTATGCTTAGAAATCATCAAAGAGAACCATTTCCATTCAGGAAATACTCGAACAACTTCTTTATCTTACTTCTGACCTTTTACACACACCCTTAAATGTTACAAGTAATCATTTCATAATGCATAACGCTGATGCCTGCTCAAGTGACACTGACTGTCCAGGTTTCTGGTAGGTTCTAATTTGATGTCAAGTTCTCAGCTAGCTGAAGCTTCCCCGTGCTGTTTCTCATTTGCCGTACTTAGGAGGCCGTGTACTTAGGAAGTATTTCCCATAAAAGAGGAAGAAGGGTTACCTTTCTCATTCTTTGGCTCTAGTTTATTATTCAGAGGTTCTAAATGAGTTCTTTTTCCTTAGGTTCTTTCACATATAGTTACAATTCAGCCAGATTCAGCCTTTACTGTTACTGTTTCTATATTGCTAATGTCTCCCAGACAGTACTTACCAGCAAATACATTCACTATGTAGGTTTATAAAGAGCCATCACCACAATCCTGCACACTGTTCTTCCGCCTGAGTGTGTGGATGCGTGTGCATGGGCTTGGAGTTCGGGGAGAATCCACTGCCTTTCTCACACTCCTATGCTGAATACACTGAACGCACGTCCACAGAAGGACTAACGAACAGACATTAATTACACAAGCACAGGAAACACATCTAGATCAGAATTATTCACTTCCTCATTTCAAAGGGAGAATGAGTTCCTCTATCTTTCACTTGTAGATCTTTTCATAACAGTGCTCAGTTTGTTATGAATGTCACTATCAATAAGGAATTCACAAAAATCTACGAAACCACATTCAGTAGTAGTGGTGGGTTTTCAACAGAAGTAAGTATCAGGTGTCCCAAAGCGTTGGGTTACACTGATCCAGCTGTGTATCTAGTTTTATTACTTGCCATGTGACCACTGTTAATTACTAAGACATTTTACTGATTAAATGATATATAATACGTAAAACATTTGGGACGTTTTCCCATTATAAAGTTATTTTCCTAATATTATGCATGCTGAGAACATCGTTCATTAAGGAATAAGAACCCAAGAACACTGTTTAACAAGGAAAAGCAATCCACGCCCACAGATGTAAACACACGTGGACCACAGCAGGCGGCCACCGCCCCAACCCGGAGCCCCTGCATGGGCCCAGCTCGGTGGCTGAGCAGCTGCCTAGCATGAGCGAGACCTGGATTCTCCCCAGCACACATGAGAAAGGTCACTTCATTGAAGACTGCAAAAAATAAGGAACTTGCTTTCCTTCTTCTCTTGGTCTAATAAGAGGCTTAAAATCAGGCCATCCTGTAGTAGACAAATGATGAAAAATAAGCCTAAGTATCACCCCAGCACCGGATTACCCTAGATGCTGCTGGCTCTCTGGCCTCTCAGTCCCTGCTTGAGGACTGCCCTGTCACGGCAGCACATCTGCTGACACCCCTGTCCTCTGCTCAGCAGAGACAGCACCAGAATGACAGCCGCACACGACTCCAGGTATTTCTACTTCTGTGCGGGTGGCACTGCATTACAGCTTTTATTTGTCAGAACCTGAAAATGTGTGAGTATTGTTCGACACGCTTCCACACTTGAATGGTCAGCATTCTCGACAAGAGACAGTTTAATACTCAGTACTACTGCAAAAAGGTAATTCTACCTGGTTCTATAGCAGCAGATATCAGGGACTGTGCTTCTCGGACTCTTTTCATAGCTTCCTCTATCTCTTTACTAGAGGTATCTGATTTCAGACTTGGTGAAACAAGACCAGCAGCTACATGATTCAACCTGAAACAGAAACAAGAATTGAGAATGAAAATATTTCTAAACTTCAAGTGTTTATGTTTCATATAACACCATTTTAGTAAAATATTTCTTGATAAAAAATGGGGGAGGATTCCGTGACTTCAGGATATACAGCCAGATGTGGTGGTGCACATCTGTAATCTCAGCACTCACGAGGCTGAAGCAGAAGCACTGCTTTGAGTGTGAGGCCAGCCTGGGCTATACAGTAAGCGCAAGGCCAACCTCAACTACACAGTGAGACCCTGTCGCAAAAAAATTCAAAACAGTGTACAGCATAGCATCCTTCTGAATCTGTACAATGAGCCTCTCTATTTCAATGATTCAGAGACCTGGAATTATGGAATTAAAAAATACCTATTTACTTTAACTTTCTGTAAACAAACGTATTTTGGAAACACTACTGATGCTAAAAGCCTAAGTGAATTTCTCCCCACCCAGCTGGAAACCTGGCATCTCAATCTGCTGGCGCAAAGGCACTGCCTTTAAATTGCAGACATGGGAAACAGAGGCACCCAACGGCTCCCTGCAGTTACAGAGGAAACCCTGACTGGAAAGGCTCACGCCTGATGCCCCCATGCGGTGACATGTGCAGGGTCCACGTGGAACAGGAAAGGAAACTGAGGGCACAAGAACATGAACTGCATTGACAGTCCCCAGTAAACGGGTGGCGGGCACAGGCTTGGTTGTGAATTGTAATTCTTGAGGTAAAAGGCCACCAAATACCAAAGTCAATCATTCTGTCCCGCAGCCCCGAGCTCTCCTGAGTTACTGAGAGACTTTCACGAGCATAATGGGAAACGGCATGAAGTTCAAATTTAATTTACTAATTAAAACAGATTCCTGAACTTGTTGCACCTCAGGTAGAGACAATTCCAGGCCTAACAGGAAAGACACTAATCAAAGGACCCGAGACTGTGTGGCCGATGGTTCCACTCCCGGGCACCTCTGCTCTGCGTGGGCCCAGCTCCCTCAGCTCGGCCGCACTAGCTCCCAGGTCCCTCCGAGGCTCCCTCTCATCATCTCCACACTGTGTCCCTGCATGCAGCTTCCCAGCCCCGTGGTTCCCCAGGGGACGGCACGAACATCACTGCACATGATGCTTCGCCACCAGAGCACTGATGACCCACGCTAGGAAGCACGAGTGCTTCGACGCTGGTCTGAACTACCTAGGCCAAAACAAGATGCTCGCTTTGGGGATTCTCTCCTTGTTTCCACAAAACAGTATATAAGAGAAGCCTTGAGAACAGATAATATTTTGAGCTATCAAAACTAACTATTCTCACCAGGTATGGCAGTGTGTGCCTGTAATCCCAGCAATTAGGAGGCCGAAGCAGGTGGATTACCGTGAGTTCAAGGCTAGCCTGGGCCACACAGTGAGTTCAAGGCCAACCTGAGCTACATAGCATGAGTGTTTCAAAAAAAAAAAGAAAAAGGTAATTTCTGTCTAGAAATCCACCCACTATACCACCAAAGAAAAATACTTACTTGGGATCAACGGTGCTCATAAGCTTCAGCAACTGATCTGCTGCAAGAGACTACAGGAAACAAAACATAAGAGTGGTAAGACCACAGAACACAGTAAATCACTGCTATTTCATCTTTTCACTGTGTTGAAAGGTCCTGGCACAATCTGCCAACCCTATGAAAGTTAGAATGCTCCACGCAGACGCTGAGCAGTAAAGACACAATGCAAGTTGTGTGTAAGTAAATTTTTTAGTAGCCACACTAAAAAAAAAAAAAAAATAACAAATGGCTTTAGTGGCTACTGTATTTAACAGACTTAGGAAGTAACCTGAAACACTCTACAGTCTAGATTACAGAATTACCTCTTGCTTGTTTTCAGATGTTCAGAGGGAAAGTAGTATTTTAAAGATACATTAAAACAAAACTTAATTCCTTAGAGTGTGTGTCAGAAGATCTCCAGGAAAGAAGGACTTTAAAAGCTGGACATGGTGGCACACACCTATAACCCCAGCACTCTAGGAGGCTGAGGCAGGAAGATCCCAAGTTCCAGCTCAGCCAGGGCAACTTAGTGATATCCTGTCTCAAAATTAACAAATAAAAATAAAAAGGGTGGGGGTGAAGCTTCACGCAAAGCCTCTATCTAGTTTTATGAATCAGGGTTAGGGCTTTGGGAAAGCTTACATGTCAACAACAAAACAACAGCACAAGCGAAGCCCAAGAATTTCCGTGACAGTAGAGTTCAGGACGCCTCTGTAGCCGAGATATACTGATGGTGCGCCACGCTTCCCAAAAACCCGTGGCTGAGATGCGCTGATGGTGTGCGGGGTTCCCCAGGAACCCGTTTTTCTTTGAATTGTAAGACGCTAACCATTTAGTGACCCTTCAGATCGCCTTTAAAAAGCTGACAGGAGTACGAAGCGTTCCTATGACACAGCACTCACTTACTCTCTTAATACACAAGCAAACAGTAAGGTTTCTGTAAAACTGGCTAAAAGTTGCCGGGCAGTTCAGGTACCTGAGAGTTCAAGTTTGCTCCAGGAAGTCCCAGGGCAGCAAGGGCAGGGTCCAGAGTGGGAGCTCCCAAAGCAGCCAGTGGAACAGCTCCAATCTGTAAGAAAGGTTTCTTTATGTAAAACCACTCTGACCCCAGGACCAGGGCTTAGCACTTCCTTTCTGTAAAGGGTCAGACAGTCAGTTGTGCGTTGGGGTCTCTGCTGCAGCCATGCAACTGTATGCAAATGCGCATTAAATTTAGCCACAGATGATGAACAATTTTGTTTTGTAGCTAAAATGGGTGGCTTGCCAAACCTTACTCTAAGGGATGGTCCAATGTCTCATCAACTCGAGAATGCAGTTAAAACCAAGATGCAGGGAAAAATATTTCCTATGCTCCAGCCATGCTTTCCAAGGAGGCCTGAGTCTCAGCGGAGCAGAAGCAGGGAGCCCCAAGTCCCCTGCTCTAAGTGTGTCCCTTGGCACGTTCCTTCTGCCTCCGAGATGTCTTGCCCACTGTGTTGAAGTCATCAGACTTCCCCTAGCAACCTTCTAGAAGTGAACTCTTGTCCCCTCTTGCACATTCACACAGTATGTAGCTCTGGTCCTACCTGAGAATTCTGATTTACCCTGAACAGACGAAGAGATGTAAAGCCTAGTAACGTCACAGGCAATCTGACTTTCTCCAAAAAACTATTCTCTAAGTTCACCCCGTTTCAGTTACTATGCAGGAAATACAAAGTACTACATTTTTGGTAATGTAACTGAGTACAGGTGAAATGCGTTTTCCTTCACACCATGGTCTGGTAGAATACATAGTTTTATACAGCAAAAAGACCTAGCAATTACTCAGGTCCTCATGCCACAGGTGAGGAACTAGGAGTGAAGTGAGACAGTCAGGCCCAGAGGGCCGGGAGCTCCGGATCTTTCCAAGATGCTCCACTACTCCCGTCACAGCTAACGGCACCGGCCCTTCACTCAGGCACACTGCGGGGAAGGGCGCCTGCAGACACTTCTAGGTGAGGATCGCCTTCACTGTAGCTCTGAAAGCAATGACTAGTTACACAGTGGCAGCAGGCAGCATGCATGTTATTTCAAGTGCCTCCTGGGCTGGGGGCACAGCACGCGCTTGGCATGTGTGAGTCCTTAGTTTGACCCCCAGCACTGCAGAACACAACATTAAATCACATGTCTACAATATAATGATGTGCCCTCTTACAGCACTGTTAGAAACCTTTTAACCAACTTTACTCCGCATTCCCCACATCCAGCATTCTCATCTAGAATCGCTCTTTATTTTCAACCCTCCATTTGAGGCAACCCCTAGGTGACAGCAGAAGAACAAAGGGCTGTGAGAGAGCAAAAGGGGCGGGGCAGGCATCCTTTACGGAACTTTCCTTCTGTTTCCTTTTCTTTTCTCGCCCAAATCCACTTCTTACAGCACGTCCACAATTTCAGTTGGGATATTTTATGATACTTATTCTTACAATACCAACTTTCTAAACGGTGTTATGATTTTAACACAGTCTTCTCCAATAATATGCACACGTCATGTTGCTGTAAGAACTAGACCACAAAAGCACTTGAAAAGTTCAGGTATGTTTAGGTTCGTCCACAGTTCAATGCTTCTTTCCAGCCTTTCAGAATTGAACAGAACAAGTACCTGGGTAAGTGGGTTGGGTGTGGGGAGGAGTCCACCACCGGGCAGAAGACCTGCCACTGCATTAGCTGGTGCCAACAGAGACAGAGCCTTAGTCTCATCAGGAATAACTCCTGCAGAGAAACATTCTTGCATGAGAGTACACTCTTTGGTAAGGCAGAAAACACACAAAAACACCCAGAAAATGTCTACCTGATATACCACCTGAGTTTGCTGAAAGTACTTATGCTCGCTAAAATATAAAGCTTGATCTCTATGATTATTTATCATTAATTTTATGTCAGAATGAAACTTCAATGTGTGAAAATGTTTCCTTTTTTCTCTACAAATGGTTAAGTTTCTAGAGTAAAAAAAAAATAGCACAATACACACTACTTTTTTGTTAACACTGCCAAGATTTCATCACCTGTACTCGATTTTTAAGTCATGAACCAAACGTAAGCAAGCACAGTCGGTTCTCCAGGGGTGTGCTCTCAACTTTCAAAAGCTGTTTTATGAACAACGACTCGTGTCGGCTGCTTCACTATAAAGCACACAGAAAAATCAAGATACACAAGACAAAAAAAGTTTGATTTAGGGGTTAATAATATGGTACAGTTACTATGATTTTTACACCTACCATACAAATTTTGTAAAATTTAAGAGAAGAAAAGTATGTAAGGAAATATTCTGTTGGAATCAAGCGTAGGGCTTTTGCTGACTCATGAAAATGAACATGAACGTTTCTGAAGATCTCTGAATACACACAGGATGTGTGTGGGAGTGGGAGAGATAGAGAGAGAGAAAGCGAAAATAGGTAAAACAACATGGCACATTCCTTACCTGTACAGTAAATGCTTTTATGTTCCAACATGTGCCATGCTACTTGTACCAAAAATGCTACACAGTGTCAGTTTAAAACTAACTGAACTCAACTCCTTAAGCCCAAAGCGACAAGTATGTCTGTTTTCAAGGCCTAATTTGTGTATTCAGATAAAATCTAAGGGCCCTAATACAAATATTTGTGTAGACAATTTCAATTCTATGCAACAGCAAAAGCCCTATACAGATGGATTAATCTGTTAATGTGCCCAAGCCCCCAAAATGAGAGTTCAATAATACAATTAAACTACATATTTGCAAATACCAGTAGTATCTCTGTAATACATATTAAGAAACTGCATCTCATCATAAAACATACAATATGTACAGGGCACTTAAGAGAAACTGGATAAGCTGCAGAAGAAAACTGTTGGGTGGTATTTTCAGCAGGGCCTGGTATATAGTTCAGGCTGAACCAGGGAAAAGAACTGTAAAACACAACAACAAAAAAGAAAAACCACTGTTAAATAAAGGTAATGGTTCCTTCCTCCTACACTGAGAAGTGCCGATAATATAAACAAATGTATACTACACAGCACTGTTATCTTGCTTGTGCCAGAGCTGTCATCAATTTAGATACCGAGAGTTATGGAGGGGAAGGGGAGAAGATCATTTAAATATAGGGCATTAATGCATCAATATTAACAAACCTACAGAGATTAAGGGGTAATTTTGCATGCAAAATTATGTCTCAAGAGGATATATTAAGTATCAACATCTTACTCAAATTAGTGCATTTGCAACATTTCTGGCAAACTAAGTCCTCTTGAGTTTACTGAGACACCTGATAGAAGATCTGCATCCATTAAAAAAAATCATGCATCTGATCCTCCGATTAAAAAGACTATTTAAAAATAAAACTACAATTTAAAAAATAGCAATGAGGCCCCTCACCAGTTAATTTTCATGCGTCAAGAGTATTTTTTTTACTGCTGCTTTGATAGAACCATGAAATACTGCATGAATGTGTAGAAATGAAAGAAAAAGAAACAGACAAAAGAAACAAACATTAACCAAGGAACCTAAAATAACCCCCAAATTCATTACTATTACGAGTTCCTTCCAAATCTTGATAGCTCAGTTTTACCAATTTAGGCTGTTTCTTACCGTAAATTTTGTGTCTACTGCTCTACAACAGTGGCTAAGAGCCATTCCCAAAGTGTAAAAGCTAAAACCAGAGTGCATGGTGACAAAGGGACTGAACATTCGGTTACTTAATGGAGGTAACATTAATACAGCATATCATACCACGAATCAAACACGGCAAAGATGGATTTCTCAACTGAACATTTCTATAATTCTATACACATTCCCCAAAACCTTACTTCGAAAAACAGAGCTTAAAAAACTACTATAGTCTAAAACTACCCGTAAAGGCCAGTTATATGATATACTGTATTATGTTCTAGGCTTGGGAATCATAATACTTAGCCAATAAAAATTCCTTAAATTTAATGGCTAACTTCAATGTTCTGCACATTACTCACGTGATCTGACCTGTGTTTCCAGGCCTATCATTTATATTTTACCCATCCTAAATTTGAATCCTAGAAATTTTTTATTGGTGGTTAAGTCTTAGCCTACAAGAAACACTGATATAAAAGAAACTTTTTTAACCAAAAGATTGTTTTAAAGTCCATCTGTCTGTCTATCTTAATAACCTTAAAACTGTGCTCAGGTACTTTAATACAATGGAGACACAAGTACTATTACAACAGCATGCCTTAACCCAACTCTCAACAGAACTTATTTTCTTTAGAAACCCCAAGTCAATTTCTCCAACTTCAGACATTTCACAACTTTACAAGATATAGTGTAAATGTTCACATTTGTATTCAAAGATCTAAGATAGCAACTAAAATAAACAATCACAAGGCTTTCTTTCTACTGACCAGTTTATTAAAGGAAAGGTAAAGCATGTAAATGCTGGTCAGTGTATTTAATAAAATGTTAACTTAAAATCCAGTTATTCTATCATGTTAATGATTTCTTCAATCAAAATTTATAGTTACCAAAAAGCAAATCAAGTAGCAGTATACTGGGAACAATCAAATTATAAAATATGACTCAGAAAATTTTACAAAATGGTATTAAATAGTGTTGTCTTGTCACAGTGGCTTTTTGTTAGATCCAAAAAACCTGCTCAACTTTTCTGTCAAATTACTTTAACAGCCTAAAACGTAAAAAGAGAGAAAATGCAGTTAACGAATGGTCACACCAGGGAACACTGGGGCACTGGAGTGCTTGCTGGCCTTTAGTTAATGTCTAGAATCCCCTGTAGCTGCAGAGGACCCACTGTTTTTCAGTCATCTGGAAGTTTGCATTTGCCTTCTCCACTACAAAAATCACACACACAAATAACAGAGAGAAGAATTTATTATTTAGAGATATTCTAGAAAATATAACAAGAATGAACAAGAAAATCTGGCATAAAAACAAAACACCCAGTGCCCATCTGGCACCTAAACTATAGGAAATCTTGCATTTTCACAAAATTTAAAATCACTGCAACCCTTGGTATACCGGAATTCAATGTGGGTTTTTTTTAAAGTTATCATTGTGAGGAAGCATTACAGAAATATAATCTAGTCATTTATTTAGATAACATCATGCATTTGAAGGTTTCTGTTAAGTGCACGTGGAGTGAATCATTTTACCTTTGGGACTTTTCCACAAAACTAAGTAGATATATCTCAGAGAGTTACAAGTAAGGATATGGTTTTCTTGAACTTAAAAATGTATTAAAGAAAGCAAAGGGTTAAATATCTTATAAAAAAAGACCTCATTTCTAATGATTAGAATTAAATAATCTGCAAGTAAGTATCATGTACTGCAGTATAACAAGGGTTTCCAAATGTTAACCGCTTAGACTTTAACACACCGCTAACGCTCACTCTGCAACTACACTGAGGTAGACGGTCATCTGAGGATGCCCACGTGGGTAGTTAAACAAAGCACAAACCTTCAGCATACGGTACGACTATCAAAGCTCTGTCAACGAATACAGTGTTTGTCAGATGCTGCGCCACAACTGCCGAGTCCGGATCATGGAACTTAACAAAGCAGACACGAGATGAGACTGGTAAAGGCGAGTCACTAAAAAATAACACAGAAGAAGAGAATCATCACTGAAAACACAATGTGCAACTTGCGAACCAGCACTTGCATCCATAATTCCATACAAATTAATTTAACTAATTTGAAAGAAAATATGCACCGGCCACTGAACTCACAGAACGAACTGTGGAGTTGATAAAACCTATAATCCCTATTTAAATTTAAAATGTATCAGGTTAAAAATAGTGTTGGAAGGTCTCGGAACTGAGACTGTAAGAATAGCAACATGCTTTTCTTAATACCTCTTACACGTTTCTGTGGAGTTGGGGACTGAACCCAGGGCTACAAGCGCTCGACCACTGTCCCCCACCTCCCAGCCAGACACCCACGCTCAGGAACAAGTAGTTTTGGCTTAGCAACTTTTCATTACAGCTAAGTTCTCAGAGTAAAAATGATTTTGAAGAGTGTAACAATTTGATAATCTAGTTTTTTTGAAGACAGAGTCTCCTTATATACCCCAAACTGGCCCTGAACTTAATCTATGTAGCCTAGCTGGGCCTTGAATTTGCCACACCCCTGATCAGCCACCTGAAGTGCCTTTTCTGCGCGGAGCACATAAGAGGGCCCAGATACTGGAAATAGACTTTCTGGCCTGGAGCACTTTGAGAGAACGGAAAAACTTTAAGCATAAACAAAACGTAAGCCTCTCCCAACCTGTACAATTTGTGTGTGAAAGAGCCACTTCCCTCAGCAGTTGCTTCTTCAAAAAAAAAGATCAACAAGTGAAATGCAAGCTACAGCAGTGTAAGAGAAATAATGCTAAGAGTAGGCTTTAAAGAAACAATACATGCTGACTGCCAATTCTATTAGAAAAGCTTCTCTGAGAAAGAAAACGGTTAAAGGCACGTTTGGCTCCCTGACATCATACCAAAAGTTATCTGAAAACCAACACCCGAAGGCCACAGTAATCACAGCATCCCACGTTATACAACAAATTCACCCGTGCGTGCGTGCGTGCGGGTATTCACGCTGTCCACTCCACATCAATCACCATCTCTGGTGAATAGAGTACTGAGTTTGCTTCTCCTCAAATCTCCTTTGACAATTTTATTATGTTCCCAGGTTGGAGAACACAGTATTGTAACAAGCTGATTATATCTTAACATTCGGTAACAAAAAGGGAAATCCTGTAATACAGTCTAACGTTGTTAGAGCCTCTTAACGTTCATAATAAATGAGACATGTTCACGTGTGTATATAAAAAATTACACCAGATTTGGTTACTATAGTTATTCAGACACCCATATATTCACTGAAAATGAAGTTTTTCTTCATTTTGACACTGACAAGAAAAGAATTTTTAGCATTACTTGAGGATTAATATAAGGCTACACATAGTCTGAAAACTCACACCCATTAGAACTGGAAGGATCTCCCATAGTAAGCACAGATCCTAACTTAGGTTCAAGATGGACAATTTGTCCACAGAAAATTGAAGCCATCTCGTGGGAGAGGTATACTGCTAAGTGTTTTCCCAGACAGTTTGCAGACTTCATGTGAGGAGGCACTACTACTCTAAAATTGAACAATGTTGCAACAGAGTAGTGAGAAGAATGCTGTAACATTTCTAGTAGTGAAGTTATGTCATTTCCATTTATATTTTCATTTATTGATACTTTTTTTTTTTTTGAGACAGGGTCTCACCACTATGTAGCCCAGGCTGGCTTTGAACTCACAGTGATCCTCATGCTTCAGCCTCCCAAGTGCAGGGATTACAGGCATGCGCCAGCACACCAAGCTGTACTTCTTTTCTGGTATCTATGCTTTTGCTACTGATTTAAAAACTTCTCTTAACGCTATTATCCTATGTTCTCAACCCCTAATAAAATGCCTTTAGTGCTGCCCTAACACAGCAGGCACTTACATTTCTTAGAATTTTTTTAATACTACTGTTATCCTACTAAGAGAAAAAAGAAACTATCAAATACAAAGTTCTTCAATATATAATGAAGCTTTTAGAAAGTCCTACCCTGTGTTCATAATTCATTGCCATTTACCTGGCAATCTTAAAATGATTCATGATTTTTTCTACTCATTAACACCATGGGAATCAAAGCCTGTGACAGACAATAGAGTTGACATCAATTACAAACAATCTGAATAGTGTAAAAAAGACCCTCACTTGGAAAATAAGACCTTTCTCCACTTTGAAAGGATCTCTTTTAAATGTTTAAAGGTTTTGTTATTTGGCTCCACAATTACATTCTTATACTTTCTGTTAAAATTTATTTTATGCAACTGTCCCTTCTAAAAACAGAAATATCTTATTTCTATTGTTAAGAACACGATGGTGCTGAAGAACTGAAGAGCCTGACAGGGAAAATAAAGCACTGTATGCTTTTGTCTCCTACCCATGAGTAGTGGCACTTGGTACTATTTCCAAATGGTGCTGAGTGTCCTTGGAGAGACATTTTAGAATCTCCTAGGATGTATACAGACAATTCCCAATGCTGGTGTCCCTGTAAAGGCCATTAAATCCAAGAACCCCTTTCTAGGAGGGCCCTGATTGTTAACAAGAACCCTGGTCAACTCTCACAGCTAAGCAAGTGTGAGAACCCAAGTTCAGGCCACTGATAGCAGCCTTTCCGCTCCACCGCGGAGAACTGTGGGCTTGTAAACAAAGTACCTCCAAGCTCCTAAAAGTCACGTGTGTGACAAAGGCAACACCCATCTGGAAATTCAATTCTGCGGACTTCACCTGCCCTCTCCTTTGCTGTGCAGAGAAAAATACAGTGAAGCATTATATCTACTGAAGCAAAATTTTCTTGAAAGGTGAGTTAAATTCTTTCCTTTATCTAACTATACTTAGTTACTATTTTAAGATCATTAGAGTATTCATGTTTGGTCACAGAAAAGCTACTAATGACCTTAAATTTAGTGTTACAGCAGCTCTGAGTTTCCATACGACTGACATGCTTCACTGGGATTATTTGATAAGCACTTGTTATAATCTCCTGTGAAATCCCACTAAAGCAAAACATGTCATTACTTCAGAAAGTTTTTATTCTTTTACTCATATGTGTTTTTTTGAACGACCAGGCCTTTTGGACCTTTATGAGTCCACAGCACATCACATCATCCCTGCAAATACCGGAAAGAATCTGAAGTTTCCTGGCAAACAAACCAATGAAAACCAACTCGGGAAATAAGAGAGTCAACTACAGCACTGTTCACATCTGGAAGGCCACAAAAGGTAACAACCTAACAACCACTCTATTGTAACTTTGTATTTCCTTTTGGAAGAAAATGATTAGTAAGTGGCAAGCTGAAAGGAGGAAGGCAAGGGATAAACCTGTGTTAACACAGCAGCTTCTAATACAGGGAAAAGATCCCTCTGAGTTCAGAGCACCCAGCACACTCCTGGATAAACAACTCCCCAGGAGCCGCCCTAGTTAGGAGGAAACTGCTACTACCCATGCTTTAAGGGAAAAAAACGGAAACCAGGAGAATGCCAGCTCTTGTCTTTGTTATCTTTTCCCAAGTGCATTAAAAAGATTATCTCAAGAGAATAACGTATTTTAAAGTCAGTGGAAATTCTTAGTAACTTGTGGGACTATAAAAATTACACTACAATTAAATAAAGTATCTCAAATACCCCAGTAATAAAATGATTACAACCATCAAATGTTATCACTCTTATTTTCTGCCATTTTACAAGCAACGTGTCATGAGAAAAGTAACAGTAGGGGCTGGGGATTTAGCTCAGCGGCAAAGCACTTGCCTGGCAAGCGCAAGGTCGTGAGTTCGATTCCTGGTACCAGAAGAAAAGACAAAAGACAAAAAAAAAAAAAAAAAAAAAGAAAAGTAACAGCAAAATATGTATTTCTGTATGTATTACAAAAGTTTGTCCATTAGTAAAGCAAGTCAAATTTCCGTTCAAAATATATGTACATCTTCCCAGAACTCTACATCTCATGCAAACTGATAGCTGCATCCCAACTGTACAAGTGAACTTTCCCTAGAAATTAAAGGTAAGAGACCAATTTGAAAACAGCAATAGTCATGTGAAAATATTTTAGGTACAAAGTCATGAAATATGCTGACACTCAGCAAGTATCTGATTATGACTAACTTTGACCAACTGATTTGTTAATCAGAAATGTACAGAAAGATCAATGATTTAATACACACAACAGCAGAGTCACTGAGAATTCCCAATTTCCTGTTCAGAGTTTAAGTAACATCATAAAATTCTCAACATGATGGATAATGCATGTTTTCTGACACTAATACTTGAATTTCCACTTTTCCAATAACTTTCCCAAAGAGCACATGACTATCTTTGCTCCACTATCTTTTATACCTGATCTCACACTACACTTTCTCTTTTTAATTTAAAACTTCAACAATAATTTCCAGAACGAGTAACACGACAAAAAAATACAGCCAAGATTTCGACATTAATCTGTAAGACACCTGTGAAACACCCACACTCATTTTTTGAAAGAACACTCATTTTTATCTGCACATCTGTTTTAAAAAGTCTAGCATTCGAATTAAGGCCAGAATCGCGAAACAGCAGTACGGACTTAACTAAGCAGCGGCCTACCAATTTTCACACCAAATCAATACTAAAAAGACCGGAAACACTGTTACCTTTCTTCCAAAGACAGGGGAAAAAAACAAAACAAAACTCCGAGAACATACCCGCTCGTTTTCTGAAAGGAAGGGGCTTATCCCGAACACGTGAAATACCGAAAGTGCAGCAGCCGAACGAAACCCCCCGCCGGCACAACGGGGGCGGGGCCGGGAGCCCGCGCCAGGGGT
>NW_004955423.1:21694797-21742954 GCF_000276665.1 Chinchilla lanigera
GCCCCACAATGCCGCGCGGCGGCCCAGAAGGCCGCGCGCTCCAGCCGCCCCGCCCCGCGCAGGCGCAGCAGCTCCAGCCCGCAGGGCGGACGCGGAGGTCTTCGCGGCAGGAAGACGTCATCGCTCCGGGGCCCTAGTTTTTCGAAGTGACAGTGGAAGGTATTCAATTTTTTTTTTTTTTTTTTGTAAAGCTAGCTTTCATTTCTTGCCAAAAGAAAAAAAAAATGGCCGCACACTTTAGCACCTAGTGTTATGAAACAGTATTTACGATTTTTACTTGTACATTGGGAATCATTTACGGGACCACTAATATTTCCACCCTGGCTAACATTTTTCCTCTACACCACTATAAAATTTCCTGCAATCCTTACGCAAATTCTAGTAACACCGAATTTGTAACGTTTGCGTTTCACTAATCCTTCAAAAAATGTTCTGTGCCTTAAAAAAAGTTAATTTTATTTCACAGTAGTTTGCTTTTAAAAAGCACACTTCACAGTATTTTACATTAAATACATTAAAGTTTATGAGCATTTTCCAGAGAAAAATCTGCCTCACGTCCTTAGGCCTCACCACACGCACACCAAACCCACGCCTTTTCAACCCCGTGTGAACTAGTCTGCCAGCTGCATCCCCTTCGCTGTTCAATAACGATTTCATAGGTTTAGTATTGTTAGGTACCTCGCAAAGCTTCACAGCTCTGCACAAGGTCTGTCCCCGAATCATCCCCTGTAAATGCTAAACACACGCACAGTATCCCTTAAACGACAGCGTCGTTTACTCTAACACAGTCTGCTAAAGAAGTATTTGTGGAGGTTACGACCTGAGCCTTACAGAAGAGTCATCATTGGAGACGTCCTGGCACAGTGCAGTCACAAGTGTTACTTGGGAGGGTTAGGGCCCAAGGGGGTTGAGATCTGGATGTGGAGCCCACTGCTGCCTAGGTGTACTCACTACTTTAACGACGCCTGGAGCTTTTACACGAAGCACATAGACTGATGAGAACCTCAGCAAGACTGAAAATGACAACTAACTGTATATCATTCACACATGTACTTTTAAATATAAAGTAGACTAGGCGGTTTATTTTCTCATGAAGTCAGACTTACATGACTTAATTACAGATTCTTACCACTCCAATACGTTAGTATCAGGAGCACCTACAACATGCCAGGCACACTACAGTATTCAATAAGAAAAAGGACGAGGTTTATGCCTGTCTTTTTAAAAAATATTGTTTATTTCTATGGATACACAAATCTACATTATCCTACACTTTTCTGTATGTTTGACATTTCATAATAAAAATTACAAATTCAAACCACAGTTCTGTGATAAAAATTCTTTACCCATCAAAAGCCAATTTATGTATGATAACTTACTGAACTCAGAAATGGATGGTGCTCTGGTATGCAGGATTAAAGTGGCAAGACAGACTTCTTCAAATAAAAAGCATTTAAAAACATTTTATTTTCAAATTATCTAGCAGCTACAAAATTAAAGAGAAGATAGCTTCAACACTAATCTTGTCAGTATGTGATTTAAAGAAATTTAATTTCACTTCTGAGAATCTACCTCAGTTTTCTTGTCATTAAATGAGGAAATGAATAATGTGAAGGTCCTTGAAGGTCTAACAAATAACTACTTTCACTACTGTTGTCTGTATCAACAGGAACATACAGCTAAAGGCAAATAACAAATACACAGAACAGATAACAAGTATGTCCAGTCTACACTAATTTTGAATCACTTCAGATTTGTTTAGGCTCTCAAACAAAAATACAAGGAGTACAATGTGAAGCTAAACATCAAGCGTGTCTTTTTCACTATATCCCCAATATTGTAAAAGGCCATCAGAAAGTCACACATTTCTGTTTCAGGCATTTTCCTAGCCACTAGAAATACAGCAGGGAGAAGATAGTGTTCTTGATCTCAGGAAGCTTGAGGTCCAGTGTGCCGAACTTAATAAGCAAACACGAAGATGCAAGGAGTACTGTGTTGTGATAAAATAAAACAGGACGGGGAGCCAGACATGAGGGCGTGGGCCTGTGATCCCAGCACCAGCGAAGCTGAAGCAGGATTGCTGTGAGCTCAAGCACAACCTGAAGTACACCGCGAACTCCAGTCTCAAAACAAACAAAACTAAGAATAGGTAGGAGAGCCAAGTGTGGTGTCCAGTGCCTGTAGTCCCAGCTACTGAGGGGGCTGTGGTGGGATCAGTTGGGCTCAGGAGTTCTAGATCAGCCAGGACAACATAGTGAGCTTCCATCTCAACACAAAAATGAAAGAACAAGACAGGAAATGGGGAAGAAAGTGCTACCTGTTGAGACCTTAGTAAAAGAAGAAAGCAAACTGTTAAGTATCTGGGGAAAGAGCTTTCCAGACCAAGGAAACTATAAATTATAAAGGCCCTGAGAAGAAGTTTGAAGCTTCCAAGAAAAGGCCACTCTGGTGAATGGGTGCTTTCCCATTTCTACGTCAGAGAATGGCACCCTCTGAATGCCCGATGCTGAACGTGATGCAGGGAGCCAGGAGCCCTGGGAAACCTCTGTGTCACAGCTGCCCCACAGGAGAGGATCTCCACAGAATGGCAACTACATATTTCTAAAGTCAGCATAAATAGGGAGAAAAAAACGTGCACACTGGTGCACAGCGGAAACTGTGTCTACCTAATGCATTTCAATCTCTAGTGCCTGGGCATAGTGGTGCTCAGTAATCCTGAGCTGGGACGAACTGGAATTTGAACTTAGTCTCGATTTTTCTACTTTCAGTTGTTTTCGAAAATGTTTGGTTGCAACCATCAGGATTAGGTGAGTGAAAAAATAGAACCATTCTAAATAAATGGGTATGCATTAACAAAATAAGAGTAGTATATAAATAAAATGCTAGGTGCATATTTCCTTAAACAAATTGAATTGCAGAGTGACACTTTTTTTTCCTTGCCTAGCAGTAATATTCCTTCTTATATGTATCAAAACTCATACCAAACAATGCGTTCTGGGTTGCAAAAGAGGATTTATTTTTTGCACTTGTTCATCAAGTTTTAGTCCACAAGTTAAGACAAAAACACACACAAGTGCCACGGAGTGAGATTTTTAAGAGATCTTGTCATAGTGAAAGAAGTATGTACAGGAGTCAGTTTATCTTTGGGGTAGATAAGGAAAGGCTTCCAATTATGTTTGAATGATAAATATCAGCTTTACTAAGAGCTGATGCTATTTCTGTTCCAAAGGAAAAAGAAAAAAAACTCTCATTTTGGGTAGAAAGTTATATTATGGGAAAGCACATGATTTCTGATTGGCTTTTTGAAACCTGGAAAGTAATGCACACGTTCCCTACAATATCAAGGTCCCCAGGGCACAGCGGCTCGTAGGTAAGGAACCACTACTGCATGGGTGGATGTAAGTTGATTCTTGATATTGCCAGAAAAGTATGTCAAAAATATTACAAAATAATGCTTTATACAAATCCCCAAAACTACATCCAATACCATGATGAGCAAGCTTCAGCCTTTTAAGTCTCAAGCTTCAGAAAGATCTTTGTGTATTTAGATGGAAATTCTTCAGGAAAAAGGCATAAACACAGAGAAGAACAATCATTCTACCTACTGCAGGCCATTTTCCCACTTAGATCATTTTTGTTTTGATGGCCACCTTCACTTACAATAATAGAAAAGGAGAAATACTAGGAGCATTAAGATACTATTTCCAAATGAAAAAGAAGGAAAAAATGGAAACAAAGCTTTTGTAAATAGGGAGAGGAAGAAGGGTTGAAGGGAGGGTAGAATCGGGGTGGGGGGGAGGATCAAGTTATATCATGTACAGGTACCAATTCCCTATGATGAATGTGATCATTATATATATCTAAAATGTACTAATAAACTTAATTTAAGAAGATATTATTTCCAACCACCATATGCACAGTAGTCTCAGCTATGGTGCATAATTATAGCTTGGAGAAATCACCGTTTACCAGTTACAGATGAGCTTGGCTTTATGGATTGAACTGGTTAACGGAAACATTTGGCTGGGAACGCTGATTACTCAATACTACCTTCTAAGTTACACAAGATTCTTTTGAAGTCTCAACTGAGGAAGGCCATTCCAGGGAATGCTCTGCAATCTTGAAAGACAATCCAGTGAAGAAATATCCTGGAGAGTTATACACATCTTTAAGCAAACAGTTTCAAGCATCTTAATGTGACTTTTCCTTAATCAAGGAAAAGACATTTACATAATTTGACCTTTAACTTTTATGCCAGAAAATTAATGTTTTCTTCAAAAAGGAAAATTATTTTTAAAGACTTACAAAACTGACAAAACTAAAGTACACTGAACACAGTAACTGCTAGAAAAATGGCCCTTCATCCTCCCAACATTTAAAAGGTGCTAGAGTGATTTGATTCGTAATACATTCCTTGGGTCAAACTGAAGGAGTTTTACTACCTATTAAGATAACTGTGATTTTTGGCTCATT
Source organism: Chinchilla lanigera (assembly GCF_000276665.1). Taxonomy (NCBI): domain Eukaryota; kingdom Metazoa; phylum Chordata; class Mammalia; order Rodentia; family Chinchillidae; genus Chinchilla; species Chinchilla lanigera. The sequence continues at coordinate 21,699,271 of NW_004955423.1, forward strand.
ACTCTGTGCTTCTAAATTTCTTATCTGAATTATGGGGAATAATACTCTTATATCTGAACAGTGCCCACCTCACCGGCCTTGTTGGAAGCATGACAGAAAATATTCGCACAAATACTTAGCAAAGATAGACTATTATTCAATGCATACTCTACAAATCAACTAAGGTTTAAAAGAACTAAGTAACAGTGGAGCAGGCCGGGATTAAAAACACCCAGCCTAACCAGGTATCTCACAGCAAAGCCTGGACGTAGTTCATTATGCTGTGCTGTCTCCTACTACTGCCTGTTGTAATAATCCTAGAAAAAACTAAACTTCAAAAATGTGAAGGACAAATGACTAGTCTCTAGGTCTTTATATAACTGAAACCTCTTGTGTGGAAAACAGGAATGAGCTTCCTCAACCGGAGCTCTTTTTTATGTCATTGTTCTTTCAGGCCAGTACCCTGGACTAATTCTACTGCAACACTCACAGGAAAGACAGGAAGCACAAGAGATCATTTACATAGATGGTTTCTTATTTACACCTCACTTTTCTGGAGTATGTATGCGGTGGCTTCAACTCAGGGCCTTCTGCATGCTAGGCCAGTCCCCCTTCAGTGACACCCCTGGCCATTAACACTTCTTACTTCCTCCAAGTGGGCCCCACCTGCACATGGCGGGCTCCCCTGGGGACTCAGCCAGGAAGTGAGCCCCCTCCCAATCCAGTCACCTCCAGGATTTGCTTAATTAAAGATGTGAATTATACGATTAGGAGATGCAGCCACACCGACCAGGTTAATCAGCACAATACATAAGTAATACGTGTTTCATGTTAAAAATTTAAACTACATGAATGTGAAAAGCTCACAGTCCTCCATTCTACCCCTCCCCGTGACTCCGCTCTCCTATGCGTGCTCTCAGCTACCACAACAGAGGCTGCCTCCAATTAGCCATTCAGTTCCGGGACCTTTCTGTGAAAATCAGGGATAAGGACACCCTACGAAGCTGCTAGGAGTAGAAGTCTACGGGTATGAGCAGAGGGCCCAGCACACAGGCACTCACCAAATGTTACACACTCCAACAGGAACTGTTTTCTCAGTTGATGAACACAACTGTAATGCTTACAGTATTCGACTGCATGACTGTCAAAATTAAATTGATAGGAGAATATTTTATAAATTGTTGAGTGATAATAAAGATGTGAATTATACGATTAGGAGATGCTGCCTTCCTTAAGAGGCTGCTGCAATGCAAACATGATACACAGGTAAACAGATTTCACATTTTCATCTTCATTTTGACCCTAAAGCAGCACATTACCAATTGCATGCATAGGTAGATTATGGCTAAAGAAAGCATTCCTTTTTTGGATAAACTGCAAATGTTTCCACGGCAAACTTTTTATGAAGACTTCCATTACTGCTCTACATTTTTAGAGCAAAAGTACTACTCTTTCTTGCAAAAGAGCCAAACATATCCTTGGTTAATATTAAAAGTACAGTGATACGGGTCAGAACAGATTCTCAGATGACCAAAGAACAAATTTTTGTAACAACTTACTCAGTACAGGAAACCAATGGAACTCCTGACAGATGATAAAGCATAGTAATAGCTTTTAAAGGCCATTTGTCTTATTTCAAAACCCCAGCTCCTTGAAACCCCATTCACTTGAAACTTTACAGTCCAGTTAATTTCAAGCCATTATTAACTCAGGTTGAAGTCAAAAGCACTTGAACACATTCATCAAGTAATTATTTTGAAGGATAGGCAAGATGGTGGAGAGAGAACATTTCTAGGGGATAAGGAGTTAAAAAAAGCAAAAAGATCAGTATTTCTTTTTTTTTTTTGGTACTGGGAATCTGGGAGTTAGGACCTTGCGCTTGCTAGGCAGACGCTGTGCAGCTGAGCTATATCTCTGGCCCAAGATCAACATTTCTAAGAAAATAAAGAAAAGTGGAAAGTAAGAAATCAGTACTTCTAGAATGATGCTAAGCAAGGCTGGGGTTCACATATTTGCATAGCAGGTACCAAGTATTTCAACACACCCATGAGAAATAACTTTCAATTATCTAAGTATATGTAACTGTGATATTTTAGAGGATGGAAAAAAAATACAAGTTGAGAAAAAAAATGTGGGCAGTCCTTAAGGTATGCTGAAAGTAGCACTTATCAAACTGCAATTTGGGATAAACATGCCACCCACAAATCTGAACATCAAATTTTAAAACCTATTGTTCATCAACGATTATTCATATTTTTCCCTTTATCACCTTAAGTTGGCATTAAAGATAATGTCTCAGGACTGTCTCATGTCTTAATAAACTTATGGGGAACCCTTGCTCTAGTACACCAGTATTTTCCATGCATATTAATATTACATATAATATTAATATTTAATATTTAACGTAAATATTAAATGTACCTTTTTTATTACATGAAGCCGATCCAGTTAAATAAAGGTGTCTGCAAAGAGTAATACAGTCAAACTTTAAAACAGTAGATTCAGGGGCTGGAGACATAGCTCAGTGGTAGAATGCTTGCCTACCCTGGGTTGAATCCCTAGTGTCTCACACACACACACACACATTTTCACACACCCAAAAAACACAATGCTGAATATTTATTAAAACTAGTTTTTAAGCAGACTTACCCTGTCGTAGTTTTGTATGAAAGAATGATATTGAGAGGCTGTTCTGTAAGGCTGTGATGCCTAATTTTACCTGTGTTACTTTACCAATTAACCATGTGTTATGGTTTGTGTCTGGTTGTGCCTCCAAAACCTCATGAAGTCATGGGCTGGGCTGCTAGAGTTTATGATTGATCCATGGTCGAATGCTGGGATTATGGATGTGAAAGCTACACCTGCGCTGGGGCAGGTAGCTTGCGTACAATATAAGAGAGGGAAAGAGGCTTGCTCTTCCAGCTGCCGCTCCCCTCTTTTGCTCTGGTTGCTTTTCTGTCTTCTGCCACCATGAACGGTTGCCCTCTGCCATGTGCCACTCTGCCTTGGAGCCAACGGAGGATGGACTGAAACCTCCACAAACTGTGAGCTAAATAAACCTTTCCTTCCTTAATTCTGGGTGGCAGGTATTTTATCTCAGCAATGAGAGAAAAGTAACCGAGACACCATGCAGTTAATATTAAAACTGATACTTAAAATTACAGAACATATTAATCTTAGAAAAAAGAGTACCAATGCGTATCTATTAACAGGAATAATCATCACTGGGAATAACAGGAAACATTTTCAGGTGATCTTTAGAATTACCAATAATCAAATCGCAATACCACAGTACTTTTTACTTAAATTACATAAACAAGATTGGCCTCTCAACCTCTTTGTTCCAGTTTCTTTTCAGTAGGAAGAAAACAAACAACAATGAAAGAAATCTAAAAGCACTTAGAATACACTCTTGCCTTCTAGTTTCTTCACGTTTCTTCAACAGAAAAACACCGACATTTCTTTTTATAAAAGGAGATGAAAAAGATATTTTCCCATAGCTGGAGAGGAAAATTCTTTTATATTAAAAGTAGAGAGGAATATAAGACTGAACACTAGGGGCTGGGGATTTAGCTCAGCGGCAAAAGCACCTGCCTGGCAAGCGCAAGGTCGTGAGTTTGGTTCCCGGTACCGGAGAAAAAAAAAAAACAAAAAAGAAAAACCAAAAAAAACCAGACTGAACACTAAAATCAGATATTAAACCTCTTAAAGCAGGTTAACGGCTTCATCCTCAAAATTATGAAGGAAAGCAAAGAATATACAAATGCATAATTCAAACAAATGCACTTCCTCCATCAAAAGAAATTGCCACATACAACTACCATAACAAAATACAATTCAAAGCCATACTGAGAACTATAAATAAAAAGGCACAGAGAGAAAATGTAAAAATAATTAAGATGTATGTATACGTACCAATTCCCCAAGATGAATGTAATTATTATGTATCACAAATAGATGCCAACAATTAAAAAGTGCAGTTTGTACTGCCTTCAAAGAAACAGTAAAGAATGTTTTCCACTATTTCTTAAAGTCAGCAGTTATAAGCCTGAAGGGAAAACAAACAAAATTGCAAGTTGAAATTTTTAAAGAGAATTAATATACTCTCTCAATAAGTGACTTTTATTGTAAGATAGCAGCTCTGACACATAAGGCAATGTTCTGAAAGATAAATGTAATACTCACTAAAACCAGGCTAAGTCTGTTATTGTACCCCAAAAGAAATTCCCAGAAATGTGGGCAAGGCAAATTCACTTTGTCTTTGATTCTACTTTGTAACCAAATGTGCCTAGAAAATCTGTACAAGTTTAGTTCACTTTCCCTTAGTACAACTTCAGACTTGCTTCAATACATCCATTTATCAATATACCTTTCACCTTTGGAAAAAATACCTAACATATTGCAATATTCGTAAGAGTAATACAGCCATACCTGAAAATGTCTTCTTAAATTTTAATGGCAGAGACACCCTGGTCTATTTTAATTGAATCATGTCACTTTCTATTATTAAAACAGAAAAGCATTCTTTGAATGATATGCTCCTTAGGGTTAACATTTTTGATTTCTTCGCTTTCTTTTCTATTGAGCAAAGAAGCGAAGAGTGAAATGTTACATTATTTGAATACAATGCGTATAATTAACTGGACGTAGACAATTCTGTTTCAAAAGATAGAAGCACAGTTGCCTCTAGCCTGGACATACTATTTTAATAATGTATATAAAGTCCGTTTTTAAAATAAGGCCAAGCCGGGCATGGTCACACACGCCCATAATCCCAGCACTTGGGAGGCTGAGGCAGGAGGATCATTGCGAGTTCGAGGCCAGCCTATGCTACAAAGTGAGCTCAAGGCCAGCCTGAACTACATAGCAAGACGCTGTGTCAAAAATACAAAAATAAAATAAGGCCATACTCTGTGGAAAAGAATTACAGCTTTTGTGTCTAAGGCACTTTCTTAAAGTAATACAACTGTATAAAGAGGTCATCCCCACTATTATTATGATATAAAATTACAACTACACTTTCACAAAGAAACTCAAGTTGATTAGTTTGAGTTTCCATCAACTTGAAATAAAAATTTTTCCTACTGCATAAGGTAATAATTTTCAACTCTATTTGCTAAATCTGCACTTACTACATAAAGTACATAGTTTATTATAGATTTATTCTAGTGAAATTCTTAGTCCTATCAGTTTTGTATTTATTGAAGTTGACCATTTGGATTTTTCAGAATTACTTTGTCAAGAAACAGAATGGTTTATATACAAAATAAAGCATTATTTCAACGTGTTATTAAACATCAATAACGAAACAATTTCCAGTAGAAACACAACAAATCGAAAGATTATAGCTATTATTTTTTAAACAGTTGTACAGAAGATCTGTTGTAGGGAGAAAGGTCGCTACTGTACAATTTTATACTTGCGCAATTCATTCTCTAAAGATAGGCTGTGATTCCTATAAAATAGGTAGTTCTTCAATAAGTCTCCCTTAAAACAACTGAAGAGTCCCTTCCGATGATTCTAGAATTCAAGCAACTTGGAAATTATGAAAAGCCATTAGCAAGTCCTGGTAGTTAAAAAGAAAGGTTTCCCAGACAGATCTGTGTTAAAATCTCGGGTCATTCCACTTACAGAAGGGTGTGCCCTTGGGCGAGCTTTGTAACTTCTTTTGGCGTCAATTTTTTCACCTGCAAAACTGGTCATTGTATCCAATAAGAAATAGTAAATAAAGGCTGCCTCTTAGTAAGGGGTCAACAGAGTAGCTATTATCATTACTGTCAAGAAGGCTGACTGGAGGGCTTATTGAGGACCTCGCAAACCTGGGATGGCCCTTTTATTTTAAAATCCACCCTTTCCTTGCTTAGCAGGGTAACTACGGGTACGTTGCTGCTGTTCGTTTTTATCAATGACTCCACAGAACCAAAAAAGTGTATGTGTTAAAAAGTGAACTTGTAGCAAGAACCCCTTATTCAGGGACAACTGTAAGTGATGCTGAATTTGTCAAAGGATCATCATCCTAGCTTTCAACCAACAGTGCAGATCCCAGGAGACCGGAGAGGCTTCTATCCACCCACCTATGCTTTTAAGCCACGACTTCAGCCTGAAGAAAAGCCTAGCGCTCAGGACAGTGCCATGCAGGATGGGTTCTTAATAGTTCCTCGTTTCAGTAATCAACAAGTGCACATTTCGGATGGATGCTAAAGTCCCCGGAAACACCGATTTCCAGAACAAAATCTTCATCTCCTGTTCTGAACTGGAGCCCCCCTTCCCTTACCAAGAACTCAAGATTTAAACTTTTATTTTCACTTCATTATTTCAAAAAACGTTACCGGTTGAGATTATCCCTAAAGGAGTGAGAAAAAAAGCTCCAAAAGCGATCGGGTAAACGGCCTAAAGTTAGTTTGTAAGAAGCGGGATTCGAACTTGCATCGCGGGGCTGCGAAGTCCAACGTGCGCGCGACACGTTAAAGTTGGTACCACGCTTCCCCCCCGGGGCAGCCCCCTTGTCACGTGTCCGTGTCCCTGAGCTCGAGGGTGGACCGCACGGTTTCAGATCTGGCACTTGCCCCCACCTCCGCGGCCAGCCCTCGCATCTCCCACCGCCCCCACCGAGGGAAGGAGGCACCGAGCCGGAGCGCAGGCCCCGAGCTCGGGAAGCCGCGGGACCCCGATCGCCCGCGTCCCCGCGCCACCCCGAGGGGTCCGTCCCGGCTGGGGTCCGGGGCTGCCACCGCGCCCAGGTCTCGGGTCTTCGCGGAGGCCCACGTTCACACCGGGAAAGGGGAAACCGCAGGGCTAGCCTCTGCCAACACCCTCTTCGCGGAGGAAGCCCTCGGGAAAAGGTCGGAGTCGCAGTAACAAAGCCAACAGTAAAACCTCAAGCTCCTCTGACGCCCGTTAAACGCACTTACTTCAGCGAAGTATTTCCAGGGCGGTAGGCCGGCACCGGCAACGGAAAGGGCTCCTCTGTCCTCCAGCCCCCAGAGCTGGCGGTGACGACATCTAGGCGCGCCGCAGACAGCGAAGGCCCCCGTGCCCGGCCTCCTCCCAGCCCGGCGCACACAGCGCGCGTGCGCATCCGCGAGGGGGTGGGGCGGCCAGGCGGCGCTTCCTTTGCGCGTCACGCACGGAGGTCCCCCTGGGAGGCTGGTGGTTTGAACATGTCGCGCCTGCAGCGTGTTGCCGCGCGGGATCCGCGGGCGGGTTTCAGGGCAGAGAGGACAGACAGCAGTACTTCTGTCCCCCAGGGGCTGTTAAAGTCGGCGAGGAAGAGCGGCCAGTTAAACTTGTCTGGTAGGAACCTCAGTGAAGGTAAGATTCAGAGGGACCTGGGCGGGGCGTCCCGCCCGAAAGCCCTGGCCCCGGCCGCCGCCCCTCGCCGTGGCCCGGCCTGAGCGTGCCTTCCCGGGCTCCTCGCAGGCAGCCTGCTGCGGTGATCGAGGCTTTCCCTAGCGCGTTTCCCCCGGCTGGCTGTTCCGCCTGGATCGTTCCTCCGCCTCGGGCGATCTCTTGCCGGGGGCGGGTCTGGGGTTCCGGTCCTGTGCGAGTGAGCCGGCCGTCGGTTCAGGGGCAGATATTTTGTTTCTTTGACCTTCATTTACCTCCTCTTAAATTTGATCTCAGAGCACTTAGCGTTGTATGATATTTTGTCTGACCCTTAAGCGAGGGTGGGGAGCGGATGCAGAGACGCTCTTCCGCAGCAGCGGGCCAAAGTCCGAGCGCCACGGAAGAGTAAGCAGATTTTCTGAGCGGAAGATCGGAATCAATGCCGCGCGAAGTGTACGCATTTGACGTCATTCCGGCGGACCCAGTGTAGACCAGCTGGCACAAATCTGGATCCGGCTAATGAATGGTCAGATGCACTCCAGATGTGTGGGGGGCGGGTAAGGGAAGGATAGAGAAATAAAGCTTTTTTGTCCTCTGATGTTTTATTTTTAGTCAGGACTTTACACTTCACAGAGTTAAAGCCTCCATTTTCCTTCTAATGATTGCTTAGTTGCTGTGCCACGTATCCAGGAAACATGCTGAATGAATGAAAGGCTATCTGACGTAAAATCTGCTTTGCCTAGAGATTTGTTTGTTTGCTTGCTTGCTTGTTTGTTTGAGACAGGGTCTTGCTATGCAGTTCAAGCTAGCCTTGAATGCATAGGTAGCCCAGGCTGCCCTCAGACTCGCAGAGATCCTCCTGCCTTCGCCTCCTGAGTGCTGGGATTGCGGACGTGCGCCACCACGTGCGGCTGTACCTAGAGTTTTTAATCGTTGGGAGCAAAAAGCACTTTCAAGCTCCCCCGCCCCACTAAAATGCACAACCTTTTTAAAAAAAATCCCCTTTTCCTTCTCTCCCAGCTCCTTCCATCTCCTTTCCCTTCCCATTTTTAACACTATTTTTATTAGTATACATGTGCATATCCATTGATCGCGTTCACCGTAGGCAAATTGTACCTGTGCAGAATGCGTCTCAGTTTTCCATTTCTTCCTATTCTCCTCCCCTGCCAACAGCCTTTCTTACCTCCCCATTTATGCAAGCTTTGTTTTCATTTTTTCCACCATTCTCTTCCTTTCCTTTTCCTTCTCTACCACCTTCCCCCTTCCTGTTCCCCTTCCCATTTGAAAAGATCTCTCTACTTCCTATTATCCATCTTTTATTAATTCTATGAGGCTTCCCCCTATGCAGTATGCTTTTATTGTTCTGCATGTCTTTTTGATGACTTGAGTGTTATTTTTTTTTATGGCTAAATACCATTCCCTCCTATAAGTATATCATTTTGTTTACCCACTCACCTTTTGAAGAGCATCTTGATTACTTCAGTTTTGGGCAATTATGAATAAAGCTCCTCTACATATTCATGTTCAAGTTTTTGTGGAGGTGTAAGTTTTCAACTCATTTTGGTAAAAAGCTGGATCCTATGACACGATTGTATTTAGCTTTGCAGGAAATGGCCAGACTGTCTTCCACAATCTACTGTTTCTTCCAGCTGGTGTGCTGGGGGCTAAAGAAATAAAGATTAATGACATCTTCAAATAATTCATAGTCTCATAAGCCATTTAATGTACACTTTATTATTAATCAGTTTGCCCTTGTTAAATAAACTTTTTTCATACTCCCAATTCTTTTTATTCTGCTTTCATATTTAGGTATAAATGTATGCATAAGATATAGCCCTGGCTATATTTTCTGTGTGGAAAAAAATTAAACTTAACCTTTAATGAAATCAGTGAAGGGCAAACAGGTAAGGCTATTTAGAAGTTAGCCTTGAGCATATTCACTTACACCTGTAAGTGAAATATGGGTACCCCTGATTTGTTTAGATATGCTTTTTGTAGGTTCTAATTCTGTTTTGGAAATAGCATTTTTGTGTGTGTGTACAAGAGCATACACCTGTTGCAGAAAGATTAGATTGTAGAAAAGCATAAATGAAAATAACCAGTCAGAATGTTTCACTGTTAATATTTCAGAGGTTTTTCTTCTAATAGCTTTGTTGTGTGAGTATATATAATTTTACTTCTGCATTCTTAATACTTTATTTTTTTGGACAGTTTTATCTTTTGGTAAATAAATATTTATTATTGGACAATTTTTTTTTTTTTTTTGGTACCAGGAATTGAACTGAAGACTTCATGCTTGTCAGGCAGGCACTGCACTACTGAGCTAAATTCCTGGCTTTGGCTTTATTTTTAACGAGTTTAGAATAGGATGACTCCTGCTTTTTTGACCTCTATTTGTACAATTTTCAGTCTCGGAAGAAAAATCTGATTACCTTTAATGGCTGTATAATACACAAAATTTGATACATAAACATTTAAATTTTCAAGTATTCTTGGCAATATTTTAATCATTATTCCAAGTGTCTATGACATATTTAGAAAAATATTCTGGAGCAGAAATAACTGTTAATAACTGACTTCAAAGAAGAATAATGTAAATATTCTGGAAATGTTAAATGATTTAATTAGCAGCAGCGTGAGAATGTATCATCAGTTTGGTAAACATTATGACTCTGTTTCCCTGGACACATAAAGGGAAGACAGAGTTGTAAAGAAGTTAGGAGTTACAGCTCGTTGCTTTTGGTTGCATATTGATGGTGGAACATTGATAGGGAAGTGTTTGCAGATGGTTCTTCTAAAACCTAGGAAAAGCAAAATATGCCACAGATTGGAACAAAAGAAAGCTGTAAGCTCCAATAGGAACTACATTCTCAAACTGAAAATGTTATGGGTAGCTGGATAATTTATTGAGTGAGGCAATTAAATTAATTTGGAAACCATATTATTTGAAGAGAAAATATTAATGTAGGTTTTTTTTCCTTTGAAGATGGCAGATTGTTGTGATTTTTCTTCACTGATGGAATTGCATATTCAGATCTTATGTTCTTAAGTATAGTGTTTTAGGTAATTAGGATTTGCCTTGTTCAGTATGTATAATTTGTCAGACAGGTTAAAAAGTATAATACAAATTATTTATTTATCACGGTTTTCGTTAGCCATCGTAAATCTCTAGAAATGATCTTCTACTCTACTGTTTAGCTTGATTCTGTGGTTTGGCTACTAGTTGTTCAATGAAACGTCTGCCTAGCTCATAAGGATTAACTAAAGTATTAAGAATATTTTAATAAACTCAGAAAATAACTGCTTTCAGGAGAGTAGGTTATCAAAACAAGTAATTTTTGTGTAACTAAGAAATGACAGAAAGAGAAAAGTGTGTAGGTATGCAAAATCTTTTTATTTTTTTAGTATTTGAGGCAGGGTCTATGCAGTTGAGGCTGGCCTTTTAAGTCACTCTAGCCCAGGCTGGCCTCAAACTCCCTGAGTTCCTCCTGCCTCAGCCTCCCAAGTGCTAATTATATGCCTGGCATGTTTGGTGTAAATTCTTATTGTGAACATTTCTTTTTTACTAAAATCCAGAGAAATTTGGATTGTAAAGCAGGGAACTAAACAGTGAATTGAAAGTCCCATTCCTGTTTCTTGATCCCTTAATAGGTTGTTCTCAAATAATTTGAGTGTCTTAACCTCTTAAGATGTGAATCTCAAGTTATTACTAAGACCATATTTGTTTAATAAATTAGTGCAAATTCCAGCTTAGCCCTATCTTCTCAGCTCACATTCCCACATTTTAATGTTTTTTTGAGTAGGTGAGAAAAAGATGGAGGTAGATAACGAATGTGGATTTTGTCACAGGAAAAGTACAGACTGTGGAAAAAAATAGTGCTAAAGCTTTCAGTGAGGGCTTTCTTCACTATAAAACTCTCTACCCTCAAGTTAAAGTAACAGATTCAGGCATATTTTTCTCAGGAAGCTATTGATATGTTTTTCTTTTGGCATGTTAAACATCAGTTCATGTTTGTCATCCTTGTTGGACTTCAGCATGAAATGGTTCCTTTGATAACCTCTAACTTAAAATGTGTGAAGTGGTCTGAAACAAAAAGTCAGAATTAACCTCAGGCTGTAAGTAAATTAATGCCTCCCTGCAATTCTTTAAGCTTTAAAAACAATCTGAAAACGACCCTGCAGTGCCGTCAGTATGAGGTAATGAGGCCATGTGGTGGTCATCATACATTACAGAGGAGGAAACTGGGATGAGCTCTCTCATTTCTAATGTAGTGACTTGGTTTATGAGCTCTCTCATTTCTAATGTAGTGACTTGGTTTATGAGCTCTCTCATTTCTAATGTAGTGACTTGGTTTATGAGCTCTCTCATTTCTGATGTAGTGACTTGGTTTACTTTTTAAAGTGCTCATAATTGGGCAGACCGTTCAGTGAGTAACATTTGCTTCAGATTTGGAGGTTTTAGATTACGATGCTCAACTGGTAAGATCTATGCAAATATTCTAAAACCTGAGAAGCCTTGAAATTTCATGACATTTCTAGTTCCAGGAATTTTGGATAAAGGATACGCAACTTTTACAGCTATTGCTAGATCCCAGCCCTGGCTGTCAGCGAGTCTCACTTAATCAACACGGAAATTGGGAGCGAGTTGTTTGGTTTGTACCAGACCCGTAGGTCCTTGACGCTTAGGCTGATGGTCTTCTAGTTGAATACGTTTAGTCTCTTAGAAGAGTAACACTGATGTAGGCTACGATGTAGACCAGTGGTGGCGAACTTGTGGCTCGCGTGTTATCTGATTTTCTTTGAAGACAAAAGATGTTACCATAGAAGTTTTTTTCCCTAAACTAAAGCCTCTGTTGGGGTTTAATTGCAGTGTTGGCGCTTTGTGATAAATAAGTGGGTTTTGGGTTGCAGTTTGGGCGCTCGGGTTCACCATCCCTGATGCAGACCTGGGTGGGAATTACGCTTTTCTGCCCGAGGGAAACACTTCCTGTCATACAGTGTGGACCGTCAGCGTCTCTTGCGGCTGTTGAAGACATTGGAGAGGATTGTTAATTCTTACAGTCTGTTGCTCCGTTTCCTTGCTCCACTTTTTTCTTTACCCTTTCACCATGAGCATCACTTTAAACTTTTTAAAATCTCCATCTCTTCACCCACAACTTCTAGATATCTTCCATAGTTTTACAATCCTCTGCCACCTACCCATGTATTAGTCCTCGTTCTGTGATTTCCTGCTGTCAGCGGAAAAGAACAGTATGTCCCCAAAATGCGAAGAAATCTTTTTCCCTGTGGTTGTTAAGGGTTGTGCTGTCCATTGTGAGACATGTGGACAGTTTAAGTTTGTAATTAACCAGAATGAAATAACACTAAAAATGAAGTTCTTCAGTTACTTGAGCTACATTTCACATGTAACTAATGGCTTGCATATTAAGTAGTGCCAAGACAGGACATTTCCATCGTCACAGAAAACATTTTATCTGTTGGCCCTGTTATGCGGTTTAAAAGAGTTCGGACATTAGCTGGTTGGCTAGCGTTAGTACTAACTGCCATTGTTACCACTACTGCTAATGAGACCAGCCCTGAGCCTTAGCTCATGCCTGTGTTACAGCTTTGCACACGCATGTTGATGTCTAAACCCCCTCTGTTGTTCCGTTGCATGCTGATAGAACCCACTCTATTTACCCTTTGTATCCGCCAGAAAGTGTTGCGCAAGTATCTGTCTAGTATATAGTTGGATGAAGTTCCAAGTGAGGACTAATCGATAAAATATGGATTATGTTGTCTGGTTTTGAATCAAATCAACTTTCATTATAGAGGCGCTGTGTGGCTGCTTGACTTCCTGGCGTTTTTCTTTTTTGTTTCAGAAATTGTTTTTTAGTGGGTAAACTGAGTAGCTGTTGTAAAAGTGAGTCACTTACAATCTACTTCTTGTTTCTGTCGTGTGTGTGTGTGTGTGTGTGTGTGTGTTGGTGCAAACAGTTCCTCCGTGTGTGTGGAGGGTCAACGTGGATGTCCCCGAGGAGGCAAAACAGAATCTTTCCTTCAGCGCTGCCGAGCGGTGGTGGGAACAGACGGATCTCACCAAGCTCATCCTCTCCAACAATAAACTCCAGTCGCTCTCTGAGGACCTTGGCCTCCTGCCTGCGCTGACCGTTCTCGATGTGAGTTGCCTCTGATTATGGGTTGGAAGTGAAGAGACGCCGGAGCGGAACTTGGGCTTTGATAAGCACGAAACCTTTCATGTTGAGGTGGTAGAATGCACGGCTGAGAACAAAGTATTATGTCAGGCACAACGTAATAATTAAGAGTGCAGAACCCCCGCTTCTGCTCCAACATGAGGGCCGGCCCGTGGGGAAAGTTGCCTCGAGGTGCCTTAGTCTCCATGCCCGCCCTGAGGAGGGACAGTCCCACCTGTCCTGTGACATTGTTCTTGGGGTTGAGTTGCCGCCTACCAGCAGATTTGGTATTTCACCAGTCGTTCCTTCTACTCCTTTCTTACTGTCATTTTATCATCACCGTTATTCTAGACATTGCCACAAGTACAATGCTTAAGATGGTTTTTATTTTACTTTTCATAACTTGTTGGCAATTTCATTGATTTACTAAACTACCAAACTTAAATTTTTGTGTTTTTATTGAGCAAGTCTGTGTTTAGGGCCTAGTTCCCATGTCGTGGTAAAACAAAGCAATTTTTTGAGAACCTTCAGACTGTTGGTGATTTCACTTACCAACATCAAAAATCTTGAAATTCATGAATGTGTGAAAGTGGGATGTACGTAGTGGAATTTCTAGAGGCATTTTTACTATATTTGTAGGACAAATGGACTGGCTTGCTCTGTGCTTCGTTCTACTTTAAGAACAGTTCCTGTGAGAACATGGGAGCAATTCCATTTTCCTTATAGAGTTTTTATAGTCTCATGTACTTCTCATAACTCATACTAATGGGGGCTGTGGTTAGTTTCTAACCCTCTCTTCTATTTGAAATTAAGATTCCCCTCAGTGAGATGAAGTGTGTGTGTGCTTTCCTTTTGATATTGTTATTTCATGGTTTCTGAGCTTCAGTTTGGTGGGTTTCAAAATCCTTTTCCTGTCCTTTATGCAGCCTAATTCCCAGAAGCCCAGTTCACTCTCGTTGGATGAGAAGACCAGGGGTTATTAGTGAGCGATTGTGTACACTGGCAAAGGTTACCTCTTGTTAATTATGAGGCTAACAATATTGACTTTGTCTTAATTTTAGATACATGATAATCAGCTCACATCCCTTCCTTCTGCAATAAGAGAGCTAGAAAATCTTCAAAAGCTCAATATCAGGTAAGATTTCAGCTTATTTATTTCTAATATTGCAGTTGAATAGTGTCAGTCTAGAAGTTACATTTTTTATAGCATTAGAAGGTACCAGGGGCTGAGGCCTTGCTGTGCTGTAGAGCACACACGCAACATCTGTGAGGCCTGTGTTCACTCCGGACACTTGTGCCCTAAACAATCTTTGTATTATCTCCAAAAATAGAGGTAAATTCATTCATTCATTCATTCATTCATTCATTCATTCATTCATTCTTTTGGAACCAGAAGTCAAACTCAGGACCCTGCGCTTACCAGGCAAGCACTCGTGCCGCTGAGCTATATCCCCGGCCCCTGAGCTCCAAAAATAGTTAAAAAAGAATGAGGATTTGAAGTTTTAGTTTTCAGATTATTGTATGTATGTATGCGTGTATTTAAGAGATGGGCTGTGGCTATTCCTGGGCCTGGCCACCCTCCTGCCTCAGCCTCCAAGTAACTGCACAGGGCTATAGACCTGCCCTGTGATACACAGCAGATTATTTACCTTCATGTTTGCTTTTAGAATTGCTTGCACATTTTCTGATGTATGAATTAAGCCAATGGCTTTTTAAAAAACTGTTTTCTGTGTATGAGGTAAATTATAGTGGGTCTTATTTTTGGAAAAGTTCTTTCTTGACATCTCAAGCTTTAATTTACCTTGATCTGAAAATAGCTAGGTATTATACACTAGGAAAGAAGCGCTGAACACTGCTTTGATTCATTGGTTAACGGTGAGGCACATCTTCCTTCCTGCTCTTCTGTCCTCTACCCACTCTCGTGCTTAGGGCGGACCTCCATGGGTCATGCTTGCTTCCCAGCCCTCATTTTCTTTTCTTTTTGGCGGTAGTGGGGTGGAACCCAAAGCCTGCACACTGAGCTACAGCCCCAGCCCTTTGATTTTTTTAAATTATGAAATGGTCTAGCTAAATTGTCCAACCTAGGCTGGAATTTGCGGTCCTCCTGCCTCAGCCTACCAGAGTGCTGGGGTAGCAGGTGTGTGCCACCAGGCCTGGTTAGTTCGTTTTAACACTAGCAGTGTTGAAATTCCCCAGGCCCTGGGGCCCCACAAAAGCAGGGTGCTGTTGTCCTGGGAGGCTGCGTGTCTGAGGCTCTGATGAACGGTTTCCCCCAGCATTCCCCCAGATTTTAAAGAAAGAATCTTTGCCTTATCTTTGCGGATATATATACCAATTCTATAGTTTTCTATAGAATGAGGAGAGATTCCATTTAGATGAGGAAAGCAGTGGTTCCTAAGGCATAGTGTAAATTTCTTGTCTGCCCCAAGACTACTGCCTGGCGGCCCCTGCAGCTGCAGCATTTGCCTGGAGGAAATGCGTGGATTGCAGTCCTGACCTTACCCCCAGAGGTTCCCTCCAAGGGTCTTGCTTTTATTATTAACTTCACATCGTTCTCGCCTAGCAGTAGTCTTTGGAAAAAAGATATTGTTCAAATTATAGCATTCATTTGTTAGTTTACAAAAGACAGTATTTCTGTTTACAAGTTATAGTAATTCTTGATCACAGAAAAGCGAACGAATGCTGGCAGTGAGCCACATTTTTTTCTGAACAAGAAATCAGTTTAAAAACTAGTTTATAAAATAAATGTAGCTGTAGATCTAAGTAATGTAGTCAGCTCAATTTTCAGGTAGAAACTTAACTGATTTCTTTTTTTTTTTTTTTTTTTTTTTTTTTGGTTTTTCTCCGGTACCAGGAACTGAACTCATGACCTTGCGCTTGCCAGGCAGGCGCTTTGCCACTGAGCTAAATCCCCAGCCCCGAAACTTAACTGATTGAGGGAGTACAGTTCCCAAAGTAACAGTCCTCACTTGGGAAGGATCGGAACGTTCATCACTTACCAGAATGTCTCCGTGTGCAGGGCTCTCGCCGTCCGAGCTGCATCAGAGCCTCTTCCCTGAGAAGTCCCGGGCGTAGGGCCTGCAGAGACTGGAGCGGAGAGTCCAGGGAGAGGAGGAGGGAGGGAGTGTGGCGGAAGGTTGGACCCCGGCACGGGGTACCGAGCACTGGTGGAGCAGTCCGTGGTAGAGACAGGGAGGAGCAGCTCGGTTACCTTGGGCTCCTTCCTGACGCGTTCACTCGCAGCTGAGGCCCTGAGAAGAGTGACTGACTTGTAACTGTTTCATTCTCTTTTAGAAAACATCTTTTGGGGCTGGGGATTTAGCTCAGCAGCGCAGCGCCTGCCTGGCAAGCGTGAGATAGTGAGTTCGATTCCTGGTACCGGAAAAAAACCCTCAAAAAAAGATAACATTTTTTGGCTTTCTTGTTCCAGCAACCTTTATTTTAATATAATGTAGAGTTATTAGAAAGCCCTTCATATTTCTCTTTTTCCTGTTACATAGGAAAGCAGCTGTTTATGGATTGAAAATAGGGTGGAATTTATCAGTGATTAAGTTGCAGTATACTTGGGATTTGTTCACTTATCTTTTAGTTATCAGAGAGTGCATTTTCCTCAGGGATTTGACACTTACCCTAAAATCAATAAACTGAGTATTTCTACCTCTACAGACGGGCTCAACTAAAAAGTTAAGACCAAATACAGCGTGGAAGTGAATATTATGCTCAAGAGGACATTCCAGCCCTCAAACAGAAATAGTTATTTTTGTCTTGAATGGTACATTTAAAACCTAATGTCTGTATAACTCCATTGAAATGTGTGTGTAAATATAGTTTTGTCAAAATTGCAGAAGTCAGATACAGTTTAAGAAATTAGGAGTCCAATAAGTCCTTTCATGTTACATGAAAAATCAAAGTTGGTTATAAGTAAGTAAGTAAGTAGAAATTCTCAAGTTATTTTTGTTTGTTAAAAACCACTTACTGCTTTCCTTTGATACTATAATTTGATTATTTTAGATTACTGTTATTTTAATGAGCATTTATATTTGGGAGGTGAATTTTGATAAGCATTTAAATTAGTAATCATATTTCATTTATGTCCATGAGGTTGGTCAGAGATATAAATATTTAATGTGTTGTTTTCCAAATTAATTAGCATTTATTTTATTGATCAATAGCCACAATAAACTGAAAATGCTCCCTGAAGAAATTGCAAATCTAAAAAACCTGAAGGGCTTCTATCTCCAGCATAATGAACTAACGTGCTTACCAGAGGGATTTGAGCAACTTTCCAGTTTAGAAGATTTAGTAAGTTGTGATTTTTCTAATTTTTGTATTATTTGGGGCCAGTGGGATGGTGGGCTATTCATCATGCTGCGAAACTGGAGTTTTGATTGAAATTTTGGGACATGGGATGAACTAGATTACCAGAAATTGTTCATTTCAGTGATACTGCTAAATTAGAAACATTTGTATTTTTTGTGTGTTATTAAATCAACTGCAAGTCATAATTCAGGAATACAGATTGGGGAAGAGACAATATAGATGACTTTGTGTCTTGGTTACTTTTCTCTCATTGCTGAGAAAAAATACCCGACACCCAAAATTAAGGAAGGAAAGGTTTATTTTGCTCACAGTTTGTGGAGGTTTCAGTCCATACTCAGCTGGCTCCAAGGCAGAGTGGCACACAGCACAGGGCAACAGTTCATAGCAGTGGAAAAGAGCAAAAGGGAGGAGGAGCCTCTTTCCCTCCCTTGTATTATATGCAGGCTACCTGCCCCAGGGCGAGTGTAGGGCTCACACCCAAAATCCCAGCATTGGACCGTGGATCAATCAAAAACTCAAGACCCCTGCCCCATGCCTGCATGAGACTTTGGGGGCATATCTAGACACAAACCATAACACTTTGCTATTCAGGGACTTTTATTAGCTTAGCAGAATAGAAGGAGGGTATCTTTAGCATATACCAATTCTATAGTTTTCTAGTCCCATTTCTATTTTCTTTTTTGTTTTGTCTGTGGACCTTCTTCCCTCTGAGTATTCAGACGGTCCCTTCATGACCTGCGTTTGGTTCTGTTTTTCAAAATGGCCACATACACCTATCTTAAATAGACATAGCCATAAAATAGCACAAGTGTTATTTTAATCTCATTATCAAGAATAAGTAAAACGCTGTGGGCACTGTGCTTTATGGTTTACGTATGGCGAGGTGGGTGTTGTACCCCTTACTACAACTTTTGTCCCAGGATCTAGTCCAAGATGTCATCCTACACAGTGTCCTAAACTTTTGACATGATAAAATACTGATTCGTTAGCAGTCTCTTGATACTTAGGTAGTGTTGAAGTTGTAGATGATATGTTATAGATCACGATAATATAATGTTGTGATTGCAGCAGTTCTGTGATTATTTTAAATGAACAGATCCAGCATTTTTATCTTTTTTTATCTTCTCAATTTACTGAGAGTAGCAGAGTGTAGTTGTTTAATGTTAGGCTCAGTGAAAGTTTTTAGAGAAGATTGTTAGAGGTCATTTTTTCTTGTGCATTGTTGCCATGGTTCTTATATCACACTTCCCTGGTGGCTGATAGAATTCTTTACCTTGACGTTAAAAGAATTAACCTGGTTCATAACATTGTCTTTGAAGGGCATTTAAAAATAGTTCTCCCGTGTCTTAAGGCAAAAAAAAAAAAAAAAGAAACATGACAACGTAAAGAAGATGGGTGTGAGTATCAATTAAGCCTGAATGAATGGGAAGTAGGGAGAGGACTTCCAGCCTTGAGCAAAGCAGACTTACTGAGGTCAGCAGAACCAAGAAAAAGTATTTTTTCATCAAAATTTGCAGTGGCTGCTTTTTGAGCTTTATTTTTCTTTCTTTCAGAAATTTTTTCTTTGTTGAAAACAAGTTATTCATCTCGTATGACCGTTTACTAATAATGTGCCTAGTTCATCGTAGGTGCTCAGTGACTGTAAGATAAATGAGTGGATTCATGCATTGGAAACATGCATGATATAACAGCTTTAACAGAAAACATGGAATGTTAATTAACATTACATTGATATAAATGGCATTAAAGTGAATTATTATGGAATCTCATCAATTTCAATTTAATATTTTGTAAGGAAGAATCCACTGTATCTTGTGTGCTACATTGATGGACAGACATATAGTAGGCCTGTAGATTTTGAAAGAATATCAAAATAAATGGTGGTCTGTGAAATTTTCAGTGATAGAGGTCACTCCTGAAATAGTCTCTTTTATGTTACAGTTTATGTTACATTCTCCCAAAATTCTGAAATCCCCTGTAAGGATATTTCCTCACTTTGCAGTTTTCTCACTTACTCACACATTGCGTCTTTTCTGTTTTCAAAGGATCTTTCAAACAATCGTCTTACAGCCGTTCCTGGTAGTTTTTCTTCTCTACCCAATCTGATGCGACTCAATCTTTCCAGTAACCAACTGAAGAGTTTGCCGGCAGAAATAAGTAGAATGAAAAGTAAATCTTCTATATTTTAAAAATTGCATGACTTTGAAGTTGATACTTGTTGCCTTTATAAAAATAATTTTTAATATAGTTGCAGACGAAAAAATAGTTTTTTATGGCACAGTAAGTAGTCTGGTTTTCTCCAGACCATTACTGTGTAGCAGTTGCCTAAATAGTGAGTTGTAGTAACGTTATATTTCTGAGAAGTTGGTAAGTCTTCGGTTATGCTGTGTCTCTCTTTCTTGAGAGATTATTCCTGTCTTGAAAGTGAACGCACCCATCATGTGTGGTTATACTACTTACAGCCATAACAGTGTCACAAGATGATCTTGCTTTACTTGAGGGCCCAGGTGCTTAGTGCTTTTGTTTTAAAGTGAAAGTTCAAAAAAAAATTTCTTTGTGACACAGTGAATTGAATTTAGGACCTTGTGCTTGCCAGGCAGACCTGCACCTCTGAGCTATACCCCTGGCCTGAAAGTGCAAAGTTTTGTGTTTCTATTAAAGTTTACCATTGCCCTATTGTATTTATGTACTGGAGAACTAATGTTTGGGCTTGTTCTTATTTTGTTTTTCTCTTTTCTTGTTCTTTTGAAAACTAATATTAAGGGATATAAGAATTAAGGTACCATTTAAATAGGCATTCTTCATCATGTTAGACTTCCTAAGATTCCGAAATATTTTTTTGTTCATTATTTCTTGATTGATGGTGCCTTGTGTGTCAGCTGTAGACCATTCAGCAATGAGGTCTTTTTTTTGCTAATCACACATACGCCTTCATTTTTATAACCATTTCTTTTGTGAAGCAAATTGGAGAAGTGATTTTTTACAATTAATTGCCAATAATTTTGAGATAAATTGTAAATATATACTGTCTTACTTTAAATTAATCATTACTTGTCATTTATAATAGAGTAACATAAAATAGGCCATCTTGCATGAAGATATAAGAAGCATGTTTAGTTTTTTTTATAAATTTGTTTAAAATATCTTAAGCAATAAGAATGTCATTGAAAAATGAATACAGCCAGGTGTGGTAGAGCCTACCTCTAATCCCAGCTATTCAGGAGTCCAACACAGGAGAATTGTATGTTTGAGGCCACCCTGGCCACATAGCAAGACTTTGTCTCAAAATATAAAATAAAAAATGGCTGGGGTTGTAATTCAGGGTATAGCACCTATCCAGCAT
This sequence comes from Chinchilla lanigera, assembly GCF_000276665.1. NCBI lineage: Eukaryota > Metazoa > Chordata > Mammalia > Rodentia > Chinchillidae > Chinchilla > Chinchilla lanigera. The sequence continues at coordinate 21,720,412 of NW_004955423.1, forward strand.
ATGCAAGGGTCCTGGGTTCAATCCCTAGTCACACAAGAGAGAGAGGGGAGGGAGGGGGAGGGAAACTCAGTAGGTAAATTGTAAGAGTTTCCAGCAACTTTCCTAATAGCCTGTTTAATTGATGATCAAAGGCTTTCTGTTCCTCAGGCACAACGTAGATATTTGTAATCCAGCATAAGTAGAAGATTTAGGTGGTGTTTCACTATGAATGACCAGATTCCAAGAACAGGACCTTACAATTGTATGGTGCTGTGCAAATTCAGAATGCTTTTGTGAATATCCTTTCAGCACCCTATGAGTACAGCAGTGCTGGAATGTAGCTGGAGTGACTTTTTCTTTTTAACAGTTTAAAGCTCCCTGGGCACAGGCTTGTAACTTCTATTGGAAACGGTAGAGCCAGAACTTGAATCTTGCTGCATCTCCACTGCTGTCCTCTACCACACAGCACTTGTTTCCTCTCAGCCGTTGTGCCTGAATGCACGTATTCTGGAAAATTAGGGGCTCTAGTTTCAAGACAAAGTTGTATGTATAGAATTGACTTGGTTCAGGTAGATCTGATAGCAACTTCCTTTTTGCTCCTCTAGTCAAATATTATATAAATAACTAAGAGTAGTATAAAGCAGTGCGGCGCTTGTTTTCCAAAGAGTAGCTTCATATACTAAAAGAGAAGCAGTCTGTCAGTGGAGTCTTGAATTATGTTAAATTGGACAGGTTTGAAGTATAGGAAGAGAAGTTGTAGAACGTGTATTAGGTATGTAGCTCTGTTGGAGGGGTGAGGGTGAATGTATGGAGAATATACGAGGCCTTGACAAATGGAGGGATCTACAGTGTGCATTAGCGAGAGAACTGCTTGTTAAAATGCTGGAAGCGAAGACCTTTGCCTTCCTCTAGTTTTGTTTTTCTGTTGTGCCTGTGAGAAAGAAAGACACAGGAGATAGATGCCCTATAATTAAGGACATTCTCTTGAGCTATAGTATGTACTCCTATGAGGACTGTTAGCTGAGGAAAAGCATGTAATTAAAACAAGGAAGACAAAGGCCGAAAAGCAGGCAGGAGGGGTGGGAGGGAGGCAGTATTGGGGGGTTGGAGACAGGCAGTGGGTAAGGACTTTCAGCAAGAGGCAGCTTGCCGGAAGATAAAGATATGCCAGAATCACTACCACTGGGCGTAGAGCTATGGACTGCGCTCATCCGCACATACACATGCATGTTTATATGTCAGTAATTACTCCAAGCTTTTTAAAAGGTGCATGATTGAGGGAAGCCATGTGTAATTTATATATTTTAGGGTAGTTCAACTGAATTGTGAATAACTTTCCTTTCTGACTGTAAGATGGTCTGAACAGTTATTTTCAGCAGTAATTCTGAATATGTATTACAGAATTAAAGCATTTGGATTGCAATTCAAATCTCTTGGAAACTGTACCTCCTGAATTGGCTGGCATGGAATCTCTAGAATTGCTTTATTTGCGAAGGAATAAATTACGTTTTCTACCAGAATTTCCTTCTTGTAGACTATTGAAGGTACTGTTTGGTTGATTATTCAATAACTATGTCTTTTCCTAAAGTTATTTATGAAAACTAATTTATAAAAAACCTTGCTAGTCTTGTTTTACCCTGGGCTTATTATTGCTTTTAAGTACTATGTTTTTTCCTCTGTTAAGTGTTTCAGACAATAATGATACTGTTAGTAATCAATTTTTGAAAAGATATAATTAACTTAAAAAGTAGAGATTTACCATTTCATTTGGTGAGTAATTTTATATGTGTTAATTCTCTTAAGTTTCTGCTTCTCACCTTTACCTGATCATACTCAGATCTGTTTAAAATTACTGTTTTTGGATTTTAACTATATAGGATTAATACTATCTTTTCCATGTACCATGCTTTAATTTCCTTTGTATATATTTTTATGTACGAGTGTCCAGTGTTACCTTTTTCTAAATAGAATGGTGATAGTGGTTTAAAAAATAATGGGAAAACTTTCATTTACTATGATTAATTTTCATCTAGTTATCAAGATTTTGCTGATGAGAAATAGTATATATATTGACCACTAATGACAATATTAAATAACAAGCTGGCTGTAACATACAACGTTTTTAAACTTACTGTTTTGAAACTAATTTTTCATCAGTGCAATTTTTAGATTGATAGTCTCAACCCTGTAAATTTAATGACTAAATCATTGTTCTGCTTTGGTTTTGAACACCTGATGCTCCTGCCAGACTCCACCTTAGTTATTTTTAAATTGCAAGAAAATTCTTGAAAATGTTTTTGCCATTTTTGTTTAGCTGTAAGATGGCTTAAATATAATTGAAAATACAAGCATATTAATAATGAGAAAGTTGCACTTTTCTAACATATGTTTATGGTTTGGAATTAAGAGTGCCCACAATTTTTTTCATTATGTAGTATAAAATTGAAGGAAATACACATAACTGATCTTTGGTTTTGTAGGAATTGCATGTAGGTGAAAACCAGATTGAAATGTTAGGGGCAGAACACCTTAAGCATCTGAATTCTATCCTTGTGCTAGACCTGAGGGATAACAAGTTAAAATCTGTTCCAGATGAAATTACACTACTACAGTCTTTGGAAAGGCTTGACCTAAGCAACAATGATATTAGTAGGTAAGTTGAAACATCAAAAGAATAGAAATTGTTCCTGTTATTTGATTGTAATTTGTTAAAATATTTATAGAAATCATGAATTCTTTTTTTCACTTTGAATTGACTAATATTTTTCTGAAGCAGGTATTATGTACAAAGAAATGTTACTAGGTTTTTGTCCTTAGTAGCCAGCTTGATATAACAGTAAAGCAGACGTATTTACAAATAACTATAACTCACTAGAACTGAACCATAGGGAGGTTGGATCTTTGTCTTTTTTAATTGACTGCTTTATCTCTAACTCCTAGATGGTGCCTCTGCAGATAGGAAGTCCTTGATCAGTATCTCTGAATTTGTTAAGTAAATACAAAGCCATGAGAGAAATATCAGATGTTTTGAGGAGAGTAAAGAGCTTACAGTTCACTGAGAGGAACGGGGCAGACCTGTAGGAGGAATGTTTCGCAGTGGTCTTCAGGACTGGGTTAGGTTGAAGCAGTTAGTGGCCCGGAGCACAGAAGTGAAGATTGCTTGACTGTCAGGGCTGGGCCTCCCCAGAGTCCTGCAGGGGATCTTTAAAGAATGACTAGGATCTTTATGAGTTCCCCTTGGCAGAAGGAAACAGTCAAACCACTCTTTTGGAGTTCTAAAGAGAGGGTGAGGAGGGAGATTGTGAGCAGCTAGGTCTTGAAAACTAAATTGAGCCCAGGTGGAAGAGGCTCTAGAATAATCAGTTTTCATTAGTTAAGAGCTATTGAAAAAAAAAACTGTGACAGACAGAACCAATTTGATTGTAATATTACAACCAATAAATAGTGGTTGGTTGGATACATTGACTACAGTGGTTTCTGAGTAGGAAATGCAAGTCAGGTTCCGTTCGTTTAATTTAATATACGTGTCACTGAGAGACACTGGCCGTGTCCAGTTCGCTGTGTACGAGGACCCGAACTGTGCTAACAAGGGAGCGGGAGAGAGAGCGGGCCGGTGTGAGAAGGTGATGAGCCAGAGCAGCTGTGTGTGAGCTGACTGGGGACGGAGAGGAACTGAGGAGCAAGCAGAGTCACAAAGAGTGAGAGAACCACAGTGCTCGGAGAGGGAGTTACCGCTTATATACAAGATATGAGGCTCAGCCTTACCTTGGATGATGCACCGATTAGATGTCTAAGGTTTTGCACTTAGATGCTAGAAAGATAGGGTTCTCTTTACAGAAGAAAAACCAGGCAAGTTAGACTTTCTTTTATGTGTGTATTTTGATAAATATTTTTAAAAATCAGATTTCTTTCCCCACAGTGCGCATATGACATATGGTACAGATTGACCACACATTCTATTTGTTTTTGTTGTTTTTGTTTGCTTATTTGTTGTTTTGAGATGAGGCCTCACTGTGTAGTTCAGGCTGGCCTGGAACTCATTTGTACCTCAGGCTGGCCTTGAACTCTTGGCGATCCTCCTGCCTCAGCCTTCCAAGTGCTGGGATTATTGCAGCGTGGACCACCACTCCTGTCTGACCATAGAGGAACAGACTTCTATGGATCATGCTTAGTTTTTCATTCATGTATGACAGAATCAACGTATGCCCTTCATAAGTATTGACATACAAAGTTTTCTCTGCAGCAGTTTCATCAAATTACTGCATGAAACAATGTAAAGCAAGTATTTAAGAAAAAAACTATAAGTAATTGTTATAGATACCTCATACACACACACACACACACACACATACACACACACACACACACACACACACACACAGTTGGGATATAATGGTATTTAGTAAATATTTGAGTTGTTTTTCCCTTTCTGCAAATACTTGTGAGACAGTAATGATAATTCATTTTGTGTCTGTAGATTTTCTTCTGTGTAGTTCCTCACACTGCTAATAGAGTAGTTTTTATTAAAAAAGACTAGATCATTCTGCTTAAAATGTTTGATGGTTTCCCATGGCCATAGCAAAGTTTTTCAAATTTCTTAAATGATTTCTCAAATCATTTAAGAAGCACTAAGGGGCAAAATCCAGGTTTTGAGGGACCAGTACTTTAGAATCACTTACAGTGCAGTCTTAGAATTCTCCTTCTTTTCTTTTTCTTTTCTTTTTTGTTTCTTCCCGTCCTCCCTCCCCCTGTCCCTCTCTTCCTCTTTATCATTATTATTATCAAAGAAGCCATTCCTGGGACGATTTTGACCATCTGATCTTCCTCCCACCAGCACTCTGAGAGCTACCATGTCATAAAGTCCAAAGTTACTAGCAAAACAGTTCCAGGGTGTTTCACACTCAGACCTCATTCATGTCCCTTTGCTGTTACGGGTCTCCTATTCCTTGACTGCCCTGCACTATAAATACACCAGCTCTTCGTTTTGTTCCTTCATCAAAAGCCCTTTGCCTGCCTTGCTGCCGGACAGCATCCCTTTCTTTCTAAGTGCAAACCCTGGCTTTGCTTTTCCTTTCTTAGCCTTTCCCCCTCCTAGCTTCTAGCTCTATTTTCATAGCATCTTAGGTTGTGTAGCGTTTGTCTTACTGTGTATGTTTTTATATGATACTCATGGTTGATGTATCACTTACATATACTGAAATTCACCAGTTCAGCCATACAGTTTGATGACTGACAAATGTAAGATTTGTGATTGAAATATACAGTGAATATTTGTTAAAAATTTTTGTTATATGAAAAGACATTGCAGTTCCTCTAATTTCCCTCAAAACCCCCCTTTCTGTGAATGCACTTCACATTCCCTTACCCCATTTTTCTTCCTAAAAGCAATTTTGAAAGGCCTCTTTTGTGGTGTCTTGGAGCTGTGACAAAAAATCCAGTAAATGCTGCTGATGAGTAACACCCAACCGAAAGGCAGAGTTCTAAGTGTAAGTTAATGTGGAGCAGGGGTGTGTCCCCGTCCACCTTAGTCCAACTGACTATGCGAGTTAAAGCTTGCAGTCAGTTACACGGAGGCAGCCTGGGCAGCACAGCTAAACACACTCATGGGAGAGGACTTGCAGAGCTGCTTCAGGGAGTGGGGAGAGCAGTGAGAGCATTTGAGAGGGATTAACGGCACGGTGTCTTTTACTATAGTAGCTGTTAAAAAAAAATTAGACATCAGCTGTATGTTTGATAACATCTCCTGTACATCTGTGTAGTCATTGCTGCTGTCATGTAGAACACTGCTGTCTCCTCAAACTTTCCTGACTCCATACAACTAACATCGGCCAACCACTGAAGTGCTGCGGTTGGTTCTGCCTTACTAGGCTGCCCTGTAAACAGCAGCATGTGCTGTATAGTTTGTGCATAAAGCTTCCCTCATGGGGCGGAAAGGTTTTGTGATTCATTTATGTGGTGGTTTGTATCAGTAGTTCATTTATTTTTGTTGCTGAATATTACTCGATGGTGAGCCTCAGCGATGTACTTACCTCTTCGCTGCTCAGCTGATGGATGTTTGAGTCCTGTTTGAGTTTTTGGCTGTTTATTTCTTCCAGTTCAATACATAGTTATGGGATTGCTTAGTGTATGGTAGGTGTGTGTTTAATAAAAGATTCTGCTGTCCATAGTCGCTGCACTATATTATACTCTCATCAGCAGTGTAAGATATTTATTACTGCGTTTGGGTAGTTGTGTATGTCATTTTCATTTGTTCAGTTAAAAGCTTAGAACACCAATCCTGCTATCTCCATACCGTCATCCTCTACTTTATAGAAGCTTAATAAATTTGATGAGATTGTATCTTCTTATTGAATGAAAGCATCTGGATGATTGAAAATTATTTTCTTTTTGGCATGTTTTTCATTTAGAAAGAATTTTGTTTATTTGCTTAAAGTGCAAAATCAAAATGGTCAGTGAGAATAGTTGTTTTGAGATACTAATTCATTAATACTCACATTTTTAACATTTACTTTTTAGCAGTGGATAGAGTTTGGCAAATGTTCTGTTGACCACTTTCTAGTTTTGCAGTTTTCGTAGGACAATGTCAAAAATATGTGTGGCTTTTCTTTTGCATGTTCAGCATTTATCTTCAGGGAAAATAGTTTAGGCTTAGTAGTTGGGCCTCCTTTGAGACCGTTATGTAATGTACTGTTTGTCATATGTTCTTATTTTCAGTCAATTATATGGTTAGTTTATTCTTATATTTAGTGTTTTAATTTAAATCAATTTAATCTTTTACAGTTTGCCCTATTCATTGGGAAACCTCCATTTGAAATTCCTGGCACTAGAAGGAAACCCTTTGAGGACCATTCGAAGAGAAATTATAAATGTAAGGATATTGAGAATTAAGCTCTTTATTTCTAAATCGAAATTCAAATATGGATGCTGATTTGTAAAACTAAGGTCTGCCCTGGTGAATGTGTGTCTTTGTCTCCGTCCTTTTAGAAAGGAACTCAAGAAGTCCTCAAATACCTACGCAGCAAAATCACAGGTACTTCATTTATTTTCTGCTTTTTCTATTTTCTTTTGTATTCTGAAGAATATATGAAAGATGATGACATGTAAGCTACTTAAACTTCAATGTGGTGTGGATATGAATGTTTAGAAGGAATATCCCCTGGCAGTTGTGGCTGTAAATTTGGATCCACACAAGCCATACAAATCCTGAAGTTATTTTAAAAATCCTTAAACTCTCAGTGATAATGTTCTGCCTTCAATCTCTTAGATTTATGTTAAAATCTACCAATCATAAAATAGCCTAACAAAGCTTCAATAGGTGCCTAATTCTTCAACTTGGAAAAAGCAGCAGAACTTCACTTTCAGGATATAATATTTGGATTCAAGTGACCTGTAAGTATGTCAGTATTAAGTATCTATTGTCCATACATAGTTCTGAAGAAACTGAGAGACATTTTTAAGATGTAATTACTTAACATGAACTTGTACCAAAATGAAAATAATATAAATGTATTTATATTCAGTCATTACTTATTAAATGAATGCCTGACTGAAAGTGTGATAAATCCTAGATTTTATTCGTGTCTGTCACAGTAAACTAGTTATAAACGAGCGCACGAGGAAATAATTAGCTACACCAGTGCAGTCCTGTACGGCAAGCGTAGTGGCTGAGAGCCGCAGCTGCCAGTGGGGGTCCCACCTCTTCGGATTCCTGTAGCCTGCATTGCCCGTCCCGTCCGCACAGGTCAGAGGAGTAGCAGTTGCATTCTTCTGCAGTTTTTGCTTTCTACCTTGGCATTCTGGGAATTATTAAACTACTTTTCTAAGACTCATTTCCCGCCAATGAAAGAGTTTTCTTTCCCTGCGCATAAGCTTTCCCCTCCACAAAACAGTGGCTGACTCTGACCCAGCTCAGAGGGCGCATCAGCGTAGTCATGTTTTCATGGATCCCGAAAGCCAGGGGGAGCCTCAGGCAAGCTGCGTTGTGGACAGGCATTCCTCCTAAGAACCTTTATCCCAAGATGAGGAGGGAGGTCCACACGTGTAATTTTATTTCTGCAGAGACCGCGGAGGCAAATCCTTGAGCCTGTTCGCGGGTGGCGAAAGCAAACAGATCGCTGAGCCCTGTGCTGGAGGGAGTGGTCTCGTGCCGGCGCCAGCCCCTCAGAGGACCGCTGAGGGCCGCCCGGGGTCCCTGCGCGCACGTGTCTGAGGCCTCTGTGACACTGGCTGTGCGTCTCTCCAGGCCTCTCCCACCAGAGGCTCTGAAGTGCCTTCTCATTCCTGGAGTAGCTCAGTCTTAAACCAGAACCGCACCGCCAACCGGCTGCTGCTGCCCTCTCCCCCAGCGTGTCTGTGTGTGTCCTGGGGCGCACCCGGTCCAGGCTTCCCTGTGCTTGGGGGCAGGCCCCTCCCCAGGAGCCGGGGTGATCTCCCAGCCTGCGCTGTTCTTTCCTGTGCGCTGTCTTCTGTAGCTCCCTGATGTTTATCTTTCCCGGCAGCTCTTTCTTGATTCCTGGAGCTCTTCTCTTTGTCCTTGCTGGGTAGATTTTTCCCGGATGTCACAGTGCCAGTCCTGGAGAGGCTGTGATTGGCTGCTGGCACGTACTCCGCCATTTTTGTTCTGTCTGTGTAGTTCTTTTTATGTTACCAAGATTCTTTTGTTACTGTTTTATTGAGTATTTTTATGTCTATGTGCATAAGGGTTATTAACCTATTATTTTCTTTTCCACATGTATTTTTGTCTGATTTGGATATCAGATTAATATCAATCATTAATAATAATATTAATATTGGCCTCAGAAGGTGAGTTGGGAGATATTCCCTCCTCTTCTATTTTTTAGAAGAATCTTTGAAGTATTCTTACAGATTTTTTGAATATTTGGTAGGATTTAACAGTGAAACCATGTAGGCCTGGGATTTTTCTTTGTGCTGAGTTTGTGTTTTTGGGTGCTGATTTAGTTTCTACCTATGCTTAACTAGTGTATTTGTTATTAAGTCACTTTTGATTGTTTTTGATTTTTAGGAGTTTGTCCAGTGTATCCAGGTTATCTAATTTGTTGGCATGTAATTTTTCAGCTTATGCTTTTTTATTTTTGTAACGTTAGCGAATAACTTGTTGATTTTGTTGTTGTTGTTGAGCTTTCTGAAGAACCAAATTTCAGTTTCCTTCCTTTTACTGTTTTTCTGTTCTGTTTCATTAACTTCCAATCTAATCACTGTCTATACTGTCCTTTATTTGCTTTTCTTTTTTCAATGTCTTAAAAGTTGGAGGTTAGGTTATTGATTTGAACTTATATAGGCATTAATAACTATAAATTTGCCTCCAAGCAGAGCTTTAGCTGCTACTTGTATGCTTCCATGTATTCTGTTGTCTTTCAAAGTGTTTTCTGATTTCTCGTTTGATGTCTTTTGATTTGTTTAATAGTTCGTTGATTAATTTTGTTTCGGTATGTTCCTGACACACTGTTTTTATTTGAAAACCTACTTTGTCTAATAGCACGAGAGATATTCTTCAAGTTTCGGAGTTGCAGCCTGATACAGCCATCTTTCCTTGACAGTGTGTCAGAAGTGCATTTAGTGTACCTCTTGGTGCTGCCCAGGAAAGGGGAGGAAGTCCATCATGCTTCATGCGTGCAGTCTAGGCTCTAAGGGGGGTGGGGTGAAAGGAGGTGAGTCTTTAGAGTTTCAAAAGAAGCCAGTTCTCTTGTATGTTTAATGTTTTCTTGAGTCTAAGTCCCAGTTAGGAGGTGGACAGGAGCTGTAAGCCAGGCCTGGTGGCACCGCCTGTAATCGTAGCACTCAGAAGGCTGAGGCAGGAAGATTGCCATGAGTTTAAGGCCAGCCTGGGCTACATAGTGAGTTCAAGGTGAGTTCAACCTGAACTGCATAGCAAGACCCTGTCTCACAAAACACTATTAGTCCTAAATTAGAGTCTTCTTCCTGGAGGGAAAAGTTTTCATGTGTCTTCTCATCCCAACCTTTTATCTTTTTTGTCCTCTTCGTCTTTGGCTCGCTAAGCTCGTCTGCACTGCTGAGTTAGCTGCTTTCCCGGTGGGCTGTTTCCTTCTACCCAGCCCTGTGGGTAGGCTTCTCCTGACCGCCTGCTCCTAATAACCGAACTCCGCTGCTGCCAGCAGGTTCATCCCCACAGCACCTCCAGGCCGTGCGCGTGTCCCTGTTCCCCGATCCTGCCGTCTCTCCTGTGAGCTGCTCGCCCACCATCTTACCCATATCCTTAGCTGGCACCTGAATCTCTTCTTTCTCGCTCTTTCCTGAAAGTTCCCCTGTTTCTGAGAGCTTTCCCTTCACTGAAAAGAGGTCAGTTCTCTTGGAAGGAGATCAGGAGCAGTCCTGCGGCCAGGGCTGTGGAGCTGGAAATGGGACGGTGGCTGAGTGTCCCCCAGCCTCCAGTTGAATGCTCCCTGGGGGCCGTGGGCAGTGGCTGGAGCTTGTTATCCTTGTCTCTCCTTGCTTTGAACCACAGCCGGAAGGGGAGGGTTGGGAATTGACCGGAAGGAAGGGGCCCCAGCCTCTGGACCCCGCTCGCAGGGTTCTAGACTCAGCAGTAGGCAGCTGAGGCTGCCGTGCCTTCCAGGAAGAGCCATCGGCTGGGTGCAGGCGCTGAGGGGAATCCTGTGTTCTTGGCTGTGGCCATCGGGAGCAGGGGCCTCTGCCTGTCCGAGCTGGGAGAGCGCAGGGTGGAGCAGGCTGAGTGGGAGTGCCAGAGCCATCTCACTGAACTTGCGTGGATTTTCCTTTTCAAGTGTTTCTTCATCTGAGGTTCCTGTGACAGTCATTTCAGCAAATGGTTCGCTGCTGCTGCTCATGGCGATGTCCTCTTAGAGATTTCCCGAGTTTTTCCGGGAAGTAGGTGAGCAGAGCTCCTTGTGTTGTCCTGACCTAAGTTGGTCTCTGGGAAATGTATTTCTTCCAGCATGGGCTTGCGGTCGCCCTCGTGGGGCGGTATACACATCACAATCATCTTTACCCCCTCGGCCCCTCCCCACCCCCTCTCCACTGTCCCTCTGGACGTACATATTCTATCTAGAGGACAAAAATGGGGAAACTAGCGTCGCCAGAGTAACAGTAGCTTAGTCCCCCTGACCAAGGGTCAGTAAAACGTCTTCTGAGAATTTGTCTGTGCCGAGTGTCTTCACGGGAACCTGTGTCGTGTAGCCCTTTCCTCTTCAGCCTTGGTGTTGTCTTTCTCTGTCTGTTTCTCTCTCTCCTTTGCTCTCCTTTTCTTATATTTGGGGAGAGGAAAATTTATTTCAAATAGGACAACCAAGCAAAAGCCAGCTGCACAAAAGGACTGGCTTTCTTTCCTTAAGTTCAGAACTAGAAAAAAAATTAGTTTACCTGCTTTAAAAAATAATAGAGAAAAGTACCCATGCTCAAAGCCTGAGAGGAAGCGACTGTCTGTTCATAACCTTTCAGGCGTTTATCTCCCCCACCTCTGACTGCTCATTTTACTGCCATCTTCCCACTCGTGCTTCTTGTGCTAGCTGTGTGATCACATTTAAAGTTCCGAGGGATCTGTGGACATTTGTAGCTTCCAGTGCTTCGTTCTCGTCTCTTCATTTTATTGTGTTTGTACAGGCATGCACGCTTAAAATGTAGCCTGAGTTCTTTGGACTTCAAGATAGCTAAGTTGAGTTTTTCAAAACATGCATTGGCAGGGATTTTATAATGGCAATAGTCATATGAAAAACAGTTATGTTTATGCATAATCTGATTTCAGATAGACCTTTGCGCATGCATACAACTAAAGGACCGAGGTTTTTCCTTATCAAAGCATAGCTTTATTTCTTACAAGAAATGCGCTTTTTGTGAATAACCTTCTCAGTGAATGAACCAGCTGTGCTATAGTTTGGATCTGAACTGTCCCCCAGAGGCCCTGTGGTAAAAGCTTACTCCCTGCTCAGCCTTCTCTGCAGAGGTGCTGCCTCACTGGGGGAAGTCAGGTCACTGGGGCTGAGCCCTAGAGGGAGATACTGAGGCTCCAGCGCCCTGGTCTCCCTCCTCCCTTCCTGGCCCCCGTGAGGTGAGCAGGCCACCTTGGCCCCATGCGCCGTGCATGGAACATACTGTGCTGTGATGGACCCAAAGCAAGAGGGCAAGCAGACATGGACTGAAACTTCGGAAACCATGAGCCCTGCAAGCCTTGCCTCCTTGCGGGTTCTCTCAGCTCTTTGTCTCAGTGATGGAAAGCTAACCCAGGCTATGTGCATCTCCAGAGCAAGGTAAGAGTCAGCTGTGGAACTTTTTAAAATGCAGTCCTGAGGCTAGGCTTTTAAGGTGGTTGAGTCAGAATCTTGGCATAACGCAGTCCCAGTCTTTTAAACAGTGAGTGGAATTGCATTTAATTGTTAGTTTCCCAAAGCTCTTTGAAGAACAAGTTGAGACACTTTGTTGCTACTTTTTAGTTTTTATGTATTTTATTTTGGGAACAGGGTTTCACTATATATTTCAGGCTGGTCTTGAACTCACTGCGTTACCCATGCTGGCCTCTAAACTCATGGTGATCCTCCTGCCTCAGCTTCCTGAGTTCTGAGATTACAGGCATGCAGCACTTGAACCTACATGCGTTGCTCTGTAATATGAATATAATGCCTTCTTGGATGGTTTATCTGTGAGAATCAGAATTTCATGCAGTGGCGCCTGTGAAACAATGTCCTTGACTCATCTGGATCGCACTGAATGTTTGCGTTGGTCAGCACGGTCTTTCAAGTGATGACACCTGTGTATGTACTCGTTTTTCTCCAGGTGGAGTCAGTTGCCTGGGGAAATGTCTGTGGGCTCTAATTAAGCATTTGGTCTTGATTGTGTTTAAAATATTTTCTTAGGGACTAGACTTGAAGTCTGCAGGAATCTAGCTGCCCGAGTGCAGACTGTGTACAAGTTACGGTCTGTGAGCAGCTCCAGGACTAAGCACGGAGCCTTGGAAGACCGTCTTTAGTTACCCAGAGTCTGCTGGGGTTGCAGCTTCTGGGGCCCCATTTGCAGGTCAGGGTTTGCTCCAGTTCGGCAGCAGCGTGTGGTGTCTCCCCAGGGTGAGGTCCTGCCAGCTTGTGAGAGCCCCGGTGGGCCGTGCTGTGGTTAGTGAGGGTCCTGTCGGCACTGCGGGTGGAGCTTCTCTCCGAGGCGGTGACGCGGGGAGCAGATGCACTGAAAGGGGCAGAGCTTTGTTCTGGCTCGGGAGCCTCAGTCTCGTCCGAGGTCAGCTGCTCCGAGGCCGCGAGGCACAGTGGGGGAAACGCGGCTCCTGTCACGGTGGCCGGGGAGCTGGGGGCTCTGCCATGCCAGGTTAGGCTCAGGGGCCCGCTGTGACCAGCCGCGGCTCCAGACAGCACCATGCTGCTGCTGCGGTCGTCCGCACATCAGTCCACCCGCAGGCACAGCGCCCTGTGATGCAGGCGCCTTCCAGAAGGCCGACTCTGAGCCGGGAGGCTTGAGGTGCTTTCCAGATCTGAACCACAAGGGGGCTGGTCCTGACTGCCCTCGCGCCTGGGATTGCCGCCTCATGGTGACAGGGTTGAAGGCCCGTCCTCCTGACCTGTCCTTCCACTGTAAATACAGCATCCCTCACCAGATACCAGATGCTGACACCTGGTTATGGACTTGGCCCAGTCCAGAAGTAAAGCAAATGCATTTCTATTGTTCATAAATCATCGAGTCTTCAGTAAGTGGACTAAGGCAGATACTTTCCAGTTATGTCATAACACTTAGGCTTAATTAATTTAATTTAATTCATTTATGTTTTTGGTTTTTTGAGATCTTTTTGATCTCACTGTGCAGTCCAGGCTGGCCTGGAACTCGCTATATAGTAGCCTAGGTTGATCTCAAAAGCAGCAGCCATCCTCCTGCCTCAGCCTCCAGAGTGTTGGTATTACAGCCATCCACCCCCAGGCCCAACTAATCAGTGGACTTTAAGTTAAGGATATTATTATGGATTAAATGAGTTGACCCACTATAATCACAAAGATTCTTAAAAATAGGGCAGGACCGCAGAGCTTGGCCCCCTTGTCTTCCCAGCGTGGCTACACTGAATAACCCCTTTGCTACTCCACCGTCCCTGTGCTGTTTGTTTGGCTTTTGGGGTAGGTGGCCAGATCTGGTCCAATGAGGCCACACTGCGTGGGGTGTGTGCGCTAGAGGAGTTCCTGTGTTTTACACCACTGTGTTGGGCTGGGGATGTAGCTCCATGGTAGAGCATGTGTCTAGAATATACATTTATTTACAATGCCCTGGGTCAGTCCCCAGCTTTATAAATAGATTAAAACCTACTAAATGTGTGTTAATTTATTAATACAACTGTAGAAGACTGCCCGTCGGTTGGGCATAGATTGTGTGGTGGTATCATGTCTTCAGATGTCTTGCGATTTTGCACTGATGAAGTGTCTGGGCAAACGCCACCTACATGCTCAAACCAGGGGTGGACGGTCCACCTTGGACCGAGCCGTGGCATGTTCCTGACACCCGGACAGTCACTGCCAAAGAACAGAAGCTAGTCACAGCTACGGGGTCAGTGAATAAATTGGTTTTAATTACAACTACACCCAGGATTGCTGCTGGTTGTGCATGACTGATTGTGGTCCTCGTGTTTTACGTAATAAAAATGGGGTGCTTGGCTAGAGAGAGAGCTTAGGATGGTGGTTCTCCAGCTTTCGTGTTCACCGGAGCCATCGGGAAGGCTTGCTAAGCAGACTGTGGGCCTCACTCCTACAACTTGCGCTGTGGCAGACTTGGGTGGAGCCTGGAAACCTGCATTTATGGTAGCAGCTTCCCCCAGGCAGCTAGCACTGCAGTCCTAGTCTCCACAGGCTCAGCTGATTGGGTTAGTTTGCCTGTAGTTCACTCCTCCTCTCGACCCGCAGTCTTCCGGCGTCAGACAGCGTTCATTTAGTACCTGCCATTTTAAAAGAGGAGTAATAAAGTCAAACAGTGAAACAGTCATGAAAATGAAATGGGAAGTGTAGTGATTGTATGGTTCCCGAGTCCCTTCTGAGGCGGCTGCTTGCCTGGCACTGGGAAATTGTGTAGTCCTCCCAGCCCTCTGTAAATACACAGCTCCCGCAGAAATAGCCGTGTACCCGTTCCGTGTCGTGATTTGTGATTTTTGTTTATCTTCTTCACTTCGTGCCATAGTAGTAGTGTATGGATTTAGACAAAAGCCATCCAGCAGGCTGGATAACGTGAGGGAGTCCAGGGACACGTAATCCTTCGCTTGTCTGTTGGGAGAGCTGGGCTGCTCAGATTGTCTGATACGCTCCAGAACTTCTCCTACTTACGGCTCCGAGGCTCTGAAACTCACCGCAGCACATTGGATGTGAAGAGTCTGTCCCTGTGCTCCTTGACTGCGTGGTGCTCACGTGTCATCTAGGACATACTGTTGACTTGGCCTTTCCAGTCAGAGCAATTTGCGACTCCTTGGGTTTTTTTGGTACTGATGCCCACCTTCCAGACCAACTAAGGCCAAGTGACGGGCACTGCGGTAATGGCCCGGCAGAGCAGTGTCCGCTGCTTGCAAAGGAACAGGTGGACATCCTGAAGGTTTCCGGGTTAGTGCCACTCATTCAGCTAGCTCACCTTCTACGCCCTTCTCACTCTCCGTGAGACCGGAGAATTTCTTCAGCAGTTCCTGTCTTCCTGCTATGTGACTGTCTTCTTACTGGGCTATGTTTCTGTCAGCCACTGGCACAGTTAGCGAGATTGTCTCCCTGGAAACTTTCAGGATCTTCTCTCTTGCCATTATTCTAAAATTACAGGATACTACACAGTGGAACCTCGGTTCATGAACTTAATTTATTCTGTGATTTGGGGCATGTTTGTGTTTGTGTGGAAAGGTGGCCGCAGCCGCGTTGGTCACTCCGTGCAGAGTTTGCAAACAAAAACAAAATTTTGCCAAATGCTCCTGTGTGCAAACCAAATTGTTTGCAAATGAAAGCATTCATGAACTGCGGTACCACTGTACTTCGGTGTGGTTCTACTTTCATTCATTGTATTTGCCATTTAGTGGGCCTTTTCAATTTGAGATTTCTAAATTACTATACAGGTTTTTAAATTAAAAAGTCAATAAATGGAAATGATTTGTAAAAATCCTCTGTGCAAATATGTAATGATAAATCAGTTTATCTTTCACACCACTTCCCATCCCAGAGCCAGCAGTCTCCCTTTGCAGTTTTGCTTCATCCTGATGGTTAAAGTATCCCTGGAAATGGAGAGTGTCTTGCTGGGCTTGGTTGGCCTCTCTGCATATACAATTTTGGCAGTGTTTTATATATTTTAACTAAATGGCTAGGGAACTTCTAAATACCAAACCATTCTCTTGATACCTTTTATTTCTTTGATATTCTAGCATTTGTCTTATGCTACTTTTATGAATAAAGTATTCATAGTGTATTTGCATGGGAAATAATTGTTATATCTTTTTTCAAAGTGGATATTTTTATAAACTCATAATCGTATATATATTTAAATCATTCTTAATGAAAGATTGATGAACTCAATGGAAGAGGAATATACTTACTCATATTTAACAAATATCCTTGAATGCCTTTTGGGCTAAAGCAAAATCATTGATACCTCTTTGTTTTCTCCTGGGGTGTCTTGTGCTCTTATGCATGGATTCTAGAATTGTTTCATCTTTTCTACATTGTTGAAAATGTATACTTTAACTTCGCTTCTCTTTAGATTGTTCAAATCTTTTTTCCTCCAGAATCCACAGTCCTTTTTTTTTAAGTGTGTGTGTGTATGTGTGTGTGTTTTATATATATATACATACATATATGTATGTATATGTACACTATATGATGGCAGTGTTAAAGAGGTGCTGGAGTTTAGTAAGATGGTATATAGTATAAGAATGTGTGAATATGTTTGCATGTTAGGAAAATACCTGTTTCAGTTGAAGTCTTGCATATGCTTGAACAAAATCTTAATGACTATAATATCCAAAAGCTTGATTATGCATATTGCCAGATTTTTAAGTGGGTGAGGATAGCTAGCTTTATTATATCCTAAACTGAAAAGGTAGGCATATTCTGTGGTAGACAGTTGAGGGAAGTAGTATTTTTCCTTTGTTTACAAATTCCTTTAAGGGACCATATTACTTTGCTTAAGAAGAAGGATTGCTTATCGTCATTTCTTAGTATAGTGTAAAAATTGTGGCTGATAAATTTCTTTACAGGTTTTGAAGCCATACTGTAGAACTTTATTTTTTATTATGTTTCTGAATGATATTCAAATTACTGGGAGTAAAGTATATGTTTAAATGCATTCTTACCATTAATGTCCAGAAATCATGTATGCTGTGTTTCTATAATATTGAGAATTGTAAGTGAATAAATAGTGGTTTCATATAACTTTCTTTTGCCAGATGATGGACCTAGGCAAAGTGACAGTTTTCCTGAGACCACAGCCATGACACTACCGAGCGAGTCCAGGGTCAATGTACACGCCATCGTCACACTAAAAATACTGGACTATAGGTATGGAATTCACTTTACTGAACACTACAAAACACACTGAAAATTTTGAGAAAAAAAATCCTTCAGAAAAGTATGATTAGTAAGGAAATATATCAGAGTACCTAACTTAGAATAATACTAATTGCAAAAACATCGATGAAATAAAAGTATACTGACTTTAAATGCCCATTTGTCATCTGATTTATTATGCCTAAGATATTGATGATTGCATAATGCAAAGATTGTATTATAAAAAATGAAAGAGTGACCATATTGCTAATAAAGTTCTCTGATTCAGTAATCAGCACTGAGAGAGAATTTTATATGAAGGTGAGTTGTTAGTAAATAAGAGACAATTGTCATTTAGGTAATGAAGTACTTGACTAAGTAATAAATAAATAACTTATCACACTTATAATGTTTTCTGGTAGCACATGCATTAACACAGAAGCAGTTAAACCCTCAGTGTATGGATTTAGACAAAAGCCTACAATTTTTGTAACTTAGAGAAGTTATTAAATTGGGGAAAGAAGATACTTATGCAAGGACTGAAGGTACTGTAAAGTATTTTTTCAGTTTGGAAGCAACAATAATAAAAATCAGCAGCACTGTCAAAGCTTTTGGGGATTGCTTCATGTACGGTTATTGAAGTGAAAATAGAAATGAATACAGATTCAAGCCAGGCATGGTAGTGCACGCCGGGTACCTCAGCACTTTGGGAGGCTGAGGCGGAAGAGTTGTAAGTTTGAGCCCAGCCTCTGCAGCTTCGTGATTTAGTGAGATGCTGCCCCAAAATGAAGATATGGAAGAAAAGGAAAGAAAAGCATAGAACAGAACAGAACAGAAGGCTCAAGTCAGACAGGTGACGAGTCACACAGGAGTCCACACAGCTGTCGTCGGTATCTGACCTCGCACCGTGGATGTCTCAGTAGGAATTATTGCAGCAGTCAGGTTCCAGAATCCATTTCAGATGTTTTGTTTTTCATTCACATGGTTCTCACCTCTTGCTCAGATGTAGAATCACTATAAGCTGACTGCTTTTTGCCACCCTGATAAAGATACATCTTAGGTTGCTTGAATTCTCACTATACTGCACTTGTTCTCTCAGAAAATGCAAAGGAGCATCTTATTTCGATTATAAGCTGATTTTCAACCTCAAGAGTTTTAAGTGATGTTTTGTGTTAGGCATTAATCATTATTTTAAAAAAGAATGTAAGGATAATGGCTAATTATAATATCAACAAATTGATACATTTTCAAATTGTTAGGGTTTTATATTTTTACTTAATACTTTTTGAAATCTTACTGAAAATGTTAAAAAAAAAAATATATATATATATATATTTACATTTGCAAAAGATGTGACATAAATAATACTGGTAAGCTCTTCAGGTTCTTATTTCAAAGTACTGAGGATTAGAGAAGTTAAATTCCAGAGCTCCTTAATGGTAGTCCTAGGAGTAGCTTGGTCTCAGTCCACTACTCCATCTTTGTCACATACTAAAGGAGAGGGACATTTGTCTATGTGACTAACCTAAAACTAATTTAGTGTACCGATAAGTTATTTGTGTGTTTGTTTGGAATCAAACTCAGGACCTAGCACTTGCCAGGCAGGCGCTGTGCCGCTGATGAGCTTTTTAAAGTATTTGTTATCTTGCAGTATCCAAAAAAAGATGGCAGATGACCCTTCTTTGAGTTTTTAAGAAAAAGGATGACAAATAGCTTTTGAAATTAAAAATTTAGGTCCAGTCAGAGATAGAGAAATATTCTATTTAGTTATATTATGTCTTCTAGTTTTCCTACACTCTGAAAGTATCTTGGTTTTTCTTCGCACTGAGTGTGTGAATACTGAGAGTATGGCATGGTATTATGATATAGAATGTTGTCTGGGATACATTTTACTGTCATTCTTTATGGAACATCACAATCAACCACCTTGAAAATTGTTATAAAACCTTTGGCCTTTAAAACTAAAAACTAACCCTACCTTTGTGGATTGCTAAGAGTATTTCATTTTAAAATCATTTTTCATTTAGTGATAAGCAAGCAGCTTTGATTCCTGACGAAGTATTTGATGCAGTAAAAGGCAATGTCGTCACTTCTGTTAACTTCAGTAAGAATCAGCTACAGGAAATTCCAAAAAGGTAGGAAGTATGCGTGATGCAAGTTTTATTTAGGTGTGACTCACTCTCAGTTGTAGCTGTATTGTAGTTCCAAGAAAAATTAGTTTTTATGGTTCTTTAATTTGAAGGTACATGTTAAATTTCTGGATTCTTAATATTAGAAGAATATAACAAAATGTTGAGATAGTTTCTCATATCCTGAGAGGTATACAGGAGTCTTAAAACTTTTTTACATTGTAAACTTGGAGAGTAGGTATTGGAGTTATTAAAAATACTAAGTTATTTTTCCTGTCTAGTGAAATGTTGGAGAGAAGTTGTTAAGAGGCAACCCAATCACAGTTCCGTATATATTAATAGAAATTTTCATTTCAGGCCTTATGTTAATGAATTGCCAAGCCACTGAATTTTCCCACTGATAGTAAACATGACTGTACCCTGTTAATACGTTGTTTTCTAAAAAATTTCCTGTAATAGTAAGTCATTTGGATTATATTTTGTACCGTTTAATACATCTTTGTAGATGTTAATCAACAAAGTCTGTGGGTTATGAAAGAAAATTAGTTTGGTATACGGTTGAACTTTTAAGAATGTTTGGTATCTAGCAGAAACATGTATAGTATATCCAGACAAGGTTAGCAGGTAACCTAGCAGTTACTACAACTCTCTGTGAGGCACAAGAACTTAGGCATGGAGTCAGCGGCTTGTACTGTTTCCCAGATGTACTACGGTGCAGCTTTGGGTGGGTAACTAGCAGCTCGTGGATTCCTCACTTGTAATGTAAGGTTAGCAGCAGTGCTGTTTATATGTTAAGTGGCACGGTCCATACGTAGCATCTGACCAGGCCCAGTACCCAGTAGGCACTGAAGTAGTTAAAAGAAGGTGGGGGAGATGAGGAAGAGGATATAATGGGAACAAAGAATGACTTTCAGCTGTCTGTCAAAAAAAGTTTAATGTTAAAAATTTTTTAAGTCATGCAAACTGAAATACATTCTATCTATAGAGGATAGTTTGAGGAGTACAGGTCTTGAAAGATGGTAACTTTAAGAGCAACAGTTGCAAAGAGGGAGCCAGCCCAGCTTCGGTTGTCTCCTGTTCCTGGGGCTGAGAGGATATTTTACAGATTCGCTCTCAGGGTAGGGCAGGCTTGCTTTGGGGGAATGGATCACACAAGCTAAATGAAAATAATGTGGAGTGATTTAAGAGATACCACTTGATCGTATACTTTCTCATTTCACATTCCCTGCTTCTTATCCAAAGCAAAGTTATCTCGTTACCATGGCTATTGTATCACTTTTTTTTTCGGAATTTAAAAGGCCAACGAGAAAGGGTAGTAAAGTCAGACCTTGCTTTAGAGTGTGCAAACCATTTCCCCTGTTGTTTACATATTTTAATACACAATTTATACTTTTCACAGTAGTTTTCTTTACAAAAGTAATATGTAGTCATAAAGTTTTGGATCAAGTGAAGCACCATATCACTGAGCTACTGTTCTTAGTGACATTGTATTTCAAGCTATTCCTGACTTGAAGTTGTATCATACTTAACATTTATTATATCTTGACTGCTTTATTTGCCATAAATATTTACCTATGTAGAAAACTATCTAATTTAACTGCATACAGTAAGGTTGTTTATAGTATTAAATAAAATGTTGGTTCTTCAGACCAAATTTCCAAAATAACCAAAATAAAATGTTGGTTCTTTGGACCAAATTCACAAAAATTATGAAGTCAAACAGCATGATTCTTGAGGGATACAGCCAATAACTTTTCCATTACGCTTTATCAGTTATGCCTTCAAACTCATTTTCTCCCTCACCGCATCTTCTGCCCAACATTTGGTCGTCTTTCACTGTTTTTTCTTTGCTAATGTGATAGACTAAAAGTGATTTGTTATACTTTAACTTTTTCTGATAAATCGTAGTAATAGCATAACCAAAACTGCTAAGCTTGATTAGGCATACTTAGGAATGCTTAATTGTTCTCCTTTAAGTCTTTAGCCTAAGCTGTTTAGTTGTAATGCTTGCCAAACCTGGGAACTATGATTGCTACATAGTTATGATTATGATTAAATATAATTTGCTTAAATATAGTTTAAATATATGAAAAAAGTTGACATTTTTGAAGTACCTACACATAGCATTATATTATGTAATCTAAAGGTGTTATCAATAGGGATGTAAAATTTTGATTTATGGATTCAAATTACTAATAAATAAAGTATAGAAATTATCTGGCTCTTATTTCTCCTTTTTCGACCCTGGGTTTAAATACAGAATAAATGGGCTTTGAACTTAAGCTTCAATATGTGCTTGAGGTCAAATGGAAACTCTTGGATAATAGCAATTGTATAGATAATACGCTATGTTTTAAAAGATTTTTTATTTTTATTAGTTACACACCCAAGGACAGTTTTTGTGAAAACTAAAAGATACAAAATATCATAACTGGCAGAAATAATCTGGGATTTTTTCCCTGATGATCTATTTGTATACTCAGAGCTTCGAAGTTCAGGCAGTGCATTTAGTGCTCACATTTTAAAGTATTTTTGTTTCAGAATTGTGGAGCTGAAGGAGATGGTCTCTGACGTCAATCTCAGTTTTAATAAGCTCTCGCTTGTGTCCTTGGAGTTATGCATGCTTCAGAAATTGACTTTTGTAGATCTCAGGTATTTATTGTTAATGTTGGTTGGCTTCTTAAAAATTGTCCTTTGCCTTGTCTTTAATGTCACCTAAGTTGCCCTGTTGGTCATGTTTTCATAGGTAGTGTGGACACTGGCCTTTCCCTAATTAACAATATCTGAGGGAAAACCTAAAATTAAGTATTTACGAGTTATTTTAATAAGACATTTGGCATTTGTAAGGATTTTATAAGTTAAGTGAGAAGACAAAGTTATTTAAAATAGTAACATTTTCTTCAAATTTAGGCCTAGGCAAAATCACAACACATGAGAAATACTGCCTGCATATTGTTT
>NW_004955423.1:21743054-21792998 GCF_000276665.1 Chinchilla lanigera
TTTTTTTTTTTGGTTTTTCTCCGGTACCGGGAACCGAACTCACGACCTTGCACTTGCCAGGCAGGCGCTTTTGCCGCTGAGCTAAATCCCCAGCCCCTTGTTTCTTTCTAGAAGGAAGTAGTGTAGCTCTGGCCCAGCCCTGTTGGCTTCCCTGATGGGAACCTCCTTGGTCTCTAAATGTTACATTGAATATACAAGGCAAGATGTAATACAGAACATTATGACTCAACAAAAAGAAAAGAAGCTATGTTTTGGGCTCTGTAAAAGTAATAGAAAGTTTGAACAGGTCCAGTTTGAAACAATGGAATCAGAAGTATGATGGTTCTTTATGGGTTCATGTATCTCACGTTAGGTGGTCATTTATATGCTTGGGCTTTACAGTTGTATTTGTAAACTGTATCTCTATTTCTTGGGCTAATTAAATGACAAAAATTTACTTTCCTGTCTAATAGAAGCTAAGTATAAGACTGTAGGAACTAAAACCTAGCAGTCAGCTTTGTGTTATTCAGTATAACATGGGCAATAATTGTAGAAAAGTACAGAGAAAATAAGAAAGGACGGCAGAAAATACAAAGGCAATATAGAAACTACGACTTATCTATTGGGCTTAGCAGCTATCCAGAGAAATCGGTTAGGAGAATGACTCCATTGTAAAAGATGCCCATCTAGGTGCAAATACTTCTATCACAGCGATTTCCTCTTCTTGGTCGTTACGCTGCCTCTGCCGTCCTGCCTTTCTGTTAGGGCATCTTCACACTGCCCCTGACCCTCTCAGCAACACATGCTCTTCTCTGTATCCCTGTGTCATTGTCAGATCTTAAAAAGTATGCACTGTACAAATTGCAATTCCAGACTAAGAGTAGAAAGGACCCTCGTAATACCTGCTGAGTGGAAAGGTCCACATTTCAAACCATACAGACTCTCTTTAACCTCCTGTTTCATTTTATCCTGAAACTTTTCAATTCTTGGAGTACAGTTTCATATCTATGTGCAAGACATATACATTAACGCCAAGAGGATATTTATGTCATATAGTATTACAAACATGATCTGGAGGGCCCAGGTTGTAAGTTTTACTGAACTCAATTTGAAGGCCTTAAACAATTAATTCACGATGTTTACCCCATTATATCTAGTATCCAAAAGTTGACTTCATCATAAGGTGGCTATATGTTATTGTTGCAGTGTGGCACTAACCAAAAACTTCATGCGCTGATAGATTTGAAGCTCTCAGAACTCAGCCTTAAGGAGATAATGTTACATGCCCACAAAGTCATCTGTGTATTTTTTCTCTTCGAAATTTTAATTATAAATAAACTTGTGGAAGTTTTCAAACATTGTAAATCATCTATTTTTATTCTAATTTAGGAACAATTTTTTACATTCTTTGCCTGAAGAAATGAAGTCATTGATAAGACTCCAAACGATCAATCTCTCCTTTAATAGGTAAGAGACAACACACACCGTCACGCCACATGCAGGCAGTGCCTTTGGGAAGGCGGCAGAAACTCGTGTGCTAACGGAGAGGGGTACCTTCCGTGGCCACTGCGCTCAGTGGGAGGACGGTGAGGGCGAGAGAGGCCTCCGGGGCCGGCTGCTCCGTCTGTGCTCTAGGTGACCAGCCGCTCAGGGCCACTGCGGCTGCAGCGCTGTCTGGAGTCTCCCCTGCATTGCTGGGTTCGGTTTTTCACATCAGAACAGCAGAGAAAGGAAAGGGAATGTGGGAAGGGAAGAGACCACAGCTGTAAAGCTTTCCCTCAGCCCATCCTTTCCTGGTCCACGTTGCAGTTCACCTCGTGCTGAAACTGCACCGGCCTCGCCCCGGGGCTTTGTGTCAGCTGAGAGCGGGGCTCTGAGCGCCACCGGCTTCCTGGCTTCCCCGCCACCTTCAGGCTTGCCTGGCTCAGGAAACTGGGCCGCAGGAGACCGGACGGGGAAGCCTGGCCTGTCCTCAGAACCAGACTGCTTGTTGGAAGCCTCGCTCAAAGTAAATGCAGCCCTCAGGTGTGACTAGCGCACTGGCAGTGCCTGGCAAGAAGCGAAGGCCTCAGGAAGATCACCTGTGTAAGAACATTAGTAGAGAATCCCAAGCAAATGTCCTGATGCCCTGACTCCGAACGGAAAAGCATGAGAGACCTGATTCGGAGCCTTGGTTCGATTCTTACACAGTGAGCCATAATTTGTTTCTCTGTCCACTCAGCATGTATTGCAAGGTTTCCAAAATTAACCTGTTTTCCGGAAAATCTGAATGTAGGACTTAGGCTGAGTATAAGTAGAATACATTAAAGAAAGCATTATTTCATGATACGAAATTTAAGATCACCTATTTTAGGGAAAGACTTCCCTTCTGATTCCGGGTGCTCTGGTCATATATTAATAGGTTCAAAGTTCTGCCGGAAGTTCTGTATGATATCCCCGCGCTGGAGACAATTCTGATCAGTAACAATCAGGTTGGGTCTCTGAGCCCTCAGAAAATAAAGGTGATGGAAAACCTGATGACGCTGGACCTTCAGAATAACGACCTTCTACAAGTTCCACCAGAGCTTGGGAATTGTGTGAGCTTGAGGTAACTATACCATCTACTGAGTTTTTTCCATTTATTGACTATATTTGTTGAAGTGGTTTGTTTTTTCATGATCTAATCTTGGAGAAAGTTGAAGGAACCTAGTAGCCTGTTAAAAATAACAGTTAATGGAATTCAGAAGCCCAATTCTGGTTTTCAGATTTTACCAAGTATTTTTAGGTTTGTTTATGTAGTATTATATATGTATAAAAATCCTAATTATTTCTAGTAGTACTTTTCTCATTGTTACATATGTTTATAATCTGAAACTACTGCCTGAAAAATGTTAGCCAGACACATGCTTTGTACAAAGGGTTTTTGAGATCTGATCGCAGACCCTCACCATTTCAAGCCCAGCATGGTCTCTCTTTTTACATCTGCCCTCCCCTCAGTATTTACCCTGCTTTCATCAGTAATCAACTGTTACGGTTTGTGTATAGATGTCCTCTCAAAGCCCCATGCAATCACAGGGCGGGGCACGCTTCTAGAGTTTGTGATTGACTCATGGTCCAATGCTGGGATTATGGGTGTGAGTGCTACACCCGCGGGCAGCCTGCCTACAGTATAAGGAAGGGAAAGAGGCTCCTCCTCCCTTTTGCTCTCACTGCTTTTGCTGTCTTCTGCTGCCATGAACTGTTGCCCTGTGCCATGTGCCACTCTGCTTTGGAGCCAGCTGTGGAACCTCCACAAACTGTGAGCTAAATAAACCTTTCCTTCCTTGATTCTGGACATCAGATATTTTGTCTCAGCAATGAGAGAAAAGTAACCAAGACATCAGCCTACCAATCCCCTTTGTGAAAACTTGCCCCATTCTCCAAACAGAATTAGATTCTACTCTGATTTCCCATTATGTTCTTTCTGGACTTTTTTTATACCATTTTTTGGGTACTTCTTCGGAGAAGAGTTGTCCCGGTGCCTAGAACACAGTAAACACACAGTAGTGCTGTTTAAGAGAATATAAAGGAAGCTGAGATGTTTCTGGAAAGTTAGCTAAGCAGAATGTATCAGGAGAATTTATTATTGAAATCTGAATATTAATTGTTTAGTACATTTTCCTTCACTGGGTCCACAGCATCTGCTCTGCCACTCTTAGTATAGCCGATTCTCACTGTTGGCTGTAGTTCTGCCCTAGAAATTCACCGTGAACCACATGAATGCATACTGAACCGTTGTTCCACAGGCGGGTAGAGGGTTAGGTCGCTGTAAAAATTGAGCTGCATTGTCATTGGCCCATCAGTCCATCACTTTGTTTTGCGTGTGCTTCTGTATTTATTTTTCACTTGCTAACATGGAGTACATGGCCGACAGCATGAATGAAACTGCTGCATGAATGGCATGGCCACGCATGCCTGAATGAAGCTTACCTACCACGTGTATTTTCTGCGAGGCACATGTGTGCTTAGGAAAGCTACACAGCACTTCAGCACTTCACTTGGGGGCCAGCTTAAACAGTAAAATCACCAACAAAAAAGGTACAAGAGTTAGCAAAACGTGGCATTACATGTATGGCAGAAAAGACATTTGTTTCCAGTGTATGAACTGAAGCATGAAAGCAGGTCACCAATTTGTTTGACGCCGGCTGGGACCACACTGGGCAGGTAATGCAAACATTTCGCTGCTCTGTGCATGTCCACGAATGACCTCAGAAATGCCACGCATACTGATTTTGAGGTTTCCAACAAATTTAATGAGTAGGAGGATCTGCAGATATGGAGTTCAACTATAATTAACTGCTTTTTTGTAGAAATTTAAAAAATCTCTGAAAGAATTCCCAAGAAACAGATCTGAAGATATAATTTAGATCAACTGTGTAATATGGCCTGAGTCCTTTGACTTTTGTTTACATTAATTATATTATAAAGTATTAATTAAATTATAAAAATTAATGAAAAGTCTTCTAATTGAGAGTATTCGAGTAACTGTATACAGGAACAAAAGGACTAGCCCCTAAGTCTTTAGCTGAATATGTACATAGAATATCTGTGTATGTATCTGTCTATGTGTGTGTACCTGGGCCGGGGGGAGAGGGTGGCCTCACGTTACGATACGCTGATTACATTATACTCCGCAGGGTGGGTGCCGTCAGCCTGCTCATTCTGTCCAGTCCTATTTGTTCACTTGGTATATGGCCAGTGTAAGGTCGAGGCCAGGTAGACCGGTGGTTCATCTCTCAGTTCCACCACTCAGCGGCTGTTTGATGTTGGTCACGGCCATCTTGCCTCTTTAAATGTGTGTTTTCCCATCGGTGAATCGGGAATGTTAGTGGTGCCTACGTCATGGATGGTCAGGACAGTTGAGACAGTAACAGAAGCTTAGTGCAGTACCTTTCACATAATAATTACTCAGTTAATAGCATTTGGGTGATCACTGTACTTGTAATTCCAACTGTTTAAATGCTCAGATTTGAAAAGCGACAAATAAAAAATACAGATTTTATTTATAAAATTGCCAAGAAAATTTATTTTCGTGAAAAAATCTCAATAGTGAAAAATATCTTTTTTTACAGTTCTCAGTTTCTCTTTCGTTTTAGAACATTGCTGCTTGATGGAAACCCATTCCGCGTCCCTCGAGCAGCCATACTGACGAAGGGAACAGCTGCGATCCTGGAATACCTGAGGGACCGAATTCCCGCTTAGACTGAGATACGTCTAGCCTCGGTCAGGTTAGCGCTTAGAGGGTGCATTGTTTTGTTCCAGTACCGTCCTAGAAGCGATGGCCATCGCCGGTCCTGCAGTCCCCAGGGTCACCTGGCATCGGAACTGGCCTGGGCTGTCCTCACTGCCGCTAGTCGTTTCACAGTTACTTACCATTTCTCTGAGCGCTGCTGTGTCTGGACAGTGCCGACACCCACGCGGAGTCACGAAGTGTTCTCCCAGGGCTTCTCCTGCTCGTTTTCCTTCCCTTAGCGTCATACACACTTTCCTCAAGAGTAAAGCTTTGCTCAATATGATTTAACATTTTATAATAAGACGTTTTTGTATAACTGGATTTTTTCCCCTTGTTTTCTTTTTGTATTCTATTTACTGTGACCAATTGTCTTGGATATGACTAGCCAATTTATACCTTTCATTAGATATAAAATAAAAATCAGATTTATTGAATATTGTTCTTTGACATTTTAAAGAATAAGACTTTTGTTACCCATGGTAAGATTTTTATGATGTATCCGGTCTCAGTAGAAGTTTTCAATTAACATTGCCTGGTTTTTATTTTAACCTAGTTGACATGTTTCTTTTCTAGGGACAGAAATAGGTCTTTTCTCTATCTTAGAAAATCATTTCATCAAGGTCGCTGATTTCACAGAAGTGCTTCTCAAGATGTAGCAGTTGAAGGAAAAATGAAAGTATTACTGTGACTGCTGCCAAAGGTGTAGTTATCAGAGGAAAAGGGAGCGTCCTGTTGTGACTGCTGCCGCAGAAGCAGTGGTACTTCCGCTTTTCCTCAGAAACTCCGCTAACACTTGACGGTTTGTTTTAAATAATGTCTTCATGTTTTCACATGGTGGTGCAACACTTTTGCCTTCATGAGAAGTAGAGGTTAGATCTGCGCATTTCCCCCTCAGTCAGAGCTTCAGCATTTAAATGTCTTTGTCCCTTGATAAAGAAAAATATTGAAGACCTTCCTTTATGAATTCTACAGAAAACTATAACACATAGCATTTAGCAACCTTAACGTGTGTTTTGTTTTAGTACTTATTGGACAAGTATTTGCATACTTCATGAGCCTGTGGGTGTGTTTTGATGCAACCTTGTGTATCATTTTCATTTCCAGCACTTTAATCTTAAAATTTGTTTGCTGTGCTGAGAAGACCAACAGCCATGCAATAATTTTCTAAAAGGGAATTTAACATGGATAAACTTGATTTAATAAAAGGCAAATATAACCAGTTCTGTTTACACTGAAATTATCAGGAGTAGGTCAGTCTGTCATTGTGACACCTACAGCTTGTCCCAAGTACCCAATTCAGTAGCGTGTGTATCAGTAGATAGATGTGATTTAGATAGCTATGGGGTGACTGACGCATGTTTAAATTATGAAAAACATCATTGCTAATGAAGATGGATACTACATGTTGATAATAAAAAACATTTTTCAAACATCAATCAGTGTTTGTTTTGTGTTGAAAGAAACATGCTCTTTTTATGTTACAACTCTAATAGTAAACAAGACACTTTACAATAAGGTGACATTTTATTATTTATACAATAAAGAGACTTTTATGTTATTCAAAACACTTTTTTTAAATACTGAAAAAGTTGAGTACACCAAAGCCGAAAATGGCTCTGCTATACGCTGCACAGCATTAGTTTAGTCCCTGTGTTTTGTATCTGTACAGAAAGCATCTTCAAAATGCATTCTGATCACATTGTACACCTTTACCGATTAGTGTCAGCACGGAAAATGAAACTGGCGAATACAGCTTGCATTTGCAAATTAACTGACAAAGTAATTAATTTCACTGATTCTGTAAATTTAAAATATAGATTCATAGGACTTCTTTGCACATAAAATGAAGCGGCTTTCAAGGTCATTATGGTCTCATACTGCAAAAAAACCGTTAAGTACATTCACCATCTATGTTAATAAAGTAGTAAATATGTCTTCATTCAGTTTTATTTACATCAATATGTAGTTCAACTAAAAAGTACTGTTAATCATGATACAGTAGTCTTTTTAACACATACAAAAATGACAGTATTTTATATATAATTTTAAGCTCAAAATCACAATTATCTCAAAATATTAATTACAATACAGCCATTTCAATTAAACATGTCATGGTTTGATTTTTTTTTATAAAATGGTAAAACATTTTTTATTAAAGTAAGCAATTTATTTGGAATTGGCTAGAGTACACCCAAGTAGAAAATCTTAAACGTTAAGAGGTGTTTCCTGCCCCCTCCCGCCCGAATTTGTATACCGCCACCTAGGCTAGCAAAGAGACAGAAAAGGCCCCAATTTATAAAGATTAAGCCTCTTTTGCTATGCTGCTGTGGCTTTTTTTTTTTTTCCATAAAAGCTTTACAAGGGGAGTCTCAGTAAACTATGCTGTGGAATGCATGCATTAATATACAGTATGTCTATGTAAAATGTCGGTGTTTACTAATGCACATTAAAATGTTCACAGAGACCGCAAAAGAAGTCATAAATAAAGAAGCACCTTATCTGCCAATCACATATTGTAAATTTGAAAACTACTTGATAGTAGAATGGAATTTCTTTGAAATCAGATTCCCAATTGCAGATCTTTCTCTGACTACAGCTCTGGTTACTTGGCCTTAAGATGTCGCTGTTGTGCTGCACATATGGTAGTGAAGTTAGATGCGAAAGAATATGGATCCGAGATGGTCTTCATTTGACTAAAATAATGACTCAAGTTGCATCACTGATCAGGAATTTTTCATAAACTTACAGGAGAGTGAAATATTTCACTGACAACTGTATGATCTCAAATGGAAAATCTGGCATGTAAAAAAAAATTTATATGGGAGGAATTAGAAATTTATAGAATGCTCCAAAAAAATAAATAAATAATCAGTAATTAACTAGATAATGAAAAAATTTTCATAGATACTTAAAACCTAAAAGCATTACGTGTTATCTTTTCATTTTAAATTCTTAGCAAACAGAAAACCATCACTATCTTCAGAAAACTATCACTATCTTCCTTTACAATCATTTCTGCTTAATATTTCTTCTCTAGGTAGAATAAGACCGTAGTTCATCTTAGGGTTCACTTATGCACAGCTGGGTGGGGAGTGCACTTGAGTGGGTTGCAAAGTGGGAAAAATTAAAGCATAACACTCATACTTGCACTAAACTACAGTAAGCTTGCAAAACCCTTACTTGTACAAAGTCATTTGTAATGGTCTTTGAAATTCACAAGCCAGTAGATTTACCCCTGATTTTCCACTACCTTGGGAGAACTCCTCTGTAGGCAATGGCACCATCCTGAAGCCTCTGTTTGTCCCTTCTGTACAGGAGCACACCAAAAAACCTGATTGGCTCTTCAGAGAAAAACTACATAGTTTATCACTTATCTTTCTGTTCCAAACAAAAAACAGTAAGGCTTTCATTTTCAAGAAGGAAAATTCAGTCAAAGGAAAATGCCTAATTGTCAAAGAGCAGAAGTATTAAACATTTATTGCATTCCACTGACACTAGGTGTCATCAAAGCTAAAAGATTTATGAAAAGGAAAACTGAACATACACTTTGTTCTGTCTGACCTGAACCAGATGCCTTTCCCACATTTCCAGACCAGCGAGAGTCCTCTGAGTAGAAACACTACAAATATTTAAAATAAATATATTTCAACAGTACATCCTGAAAAGAAGTTACTTTTCTAGCCAATATGGGAACGGCTTTATACTCTGTGTGCCTGAGAGTTTCATCTTGGTTTTCCTATGGACTTCACAAAAATAATCTAAGACTTCCCAGCTAAATAAGAGAGAATCTTCAGTCCAGGCCTGGGGAAGTCTAGGAGGTGTAGAGAGATATACAAGGAAATACAATGTGATTTATTCAGTCCACTTGTCAAATGCTTTCCTTAATTTAGCTATCATAAAGGTCAGCTGACCTGCACATTGGCATTGCTTAACTTCAGTTACTTCAGCTGTGCAAACAAAGAAAAACCTTCCTATGTATGCGTGTCTACAAGTAGACACAGAACCTGAGTCACAATAAAAGTTTGTAATATAAGAAAACTTTTCTTAATGTAGGAAAATAACCTCTAAAGAGCCAAAAAATACCTTTGTACAATATAAGCAGCTAACTTTAAAACTTCAGTGTGCTTAAGTATCAGCAAAAAAGGGATAATTTACATGTGATCATTTTCTCAACTATAGTGAACCACATTTTATATCTAACGTCTATATTCATTCCCCTGAATTCATCAACTTTTCTAAAAACAAAAACCATAAAAAGGAAACTATACACACATTCAAATAAGTCCTGTTTAATTTCTGAAGAACAGTTCCTATTATTTTTTTCTGACTATTGAGGACAGAGGAGTTCGGGGTTTCTAGTGCCAACCTACAGTGGAGCTCTAAAGTTTAAAACAAGTAAGCTGCATAATCGGTTAGTAAGCGAAATAGTATTTGTGGAAACATTTTGCAGACCCAGTCGGGCCAAAGTCTGCCTGAACTAGTCTTGTATTTAGGCTCCTGATCTTCAAACTGTTAACTCTTCAGAATCCCCTTTTTCTCCATACTCTAGTTCCCTACCTTTCAGGAAAAGGCTTCTTCCTGCCTTCTTAAACACTCAATTGTTCCAGCAGGAGCACCTCTGCATGCAGCCACCACTTACGGTACCCGCACCTACACCTTTTGTTTTGAGTTTCTTCTCCTCAGGAGCTCAGTACTCCAGAACGATGCCTTGGCTTCCCTTTCTGTGTCATGTACTCTTCAGGAGAAAAGCTGCTTAACTATCCTCACTCTCTTGTCATTAGACACCACTTTAAGGCTCAGTGTAGGACATACTTATTCCCTGGGCTAGCTTTCAGATGCACACTGATGATATTTCACAGAAAAGTGAGGGCAAGTTGGTTTTCCCTGCTGCCCCCAGTGGATTCCATTAGTTACGAGTTTATGTCAGTCGGTCACCATCACCCTGGGTGGAGGAAAGCCATCTGGACCAGAAGGTTCACTCTGGCCAGGAGGGCTGTGAATACTGGCACGAGTAGCCGAAGGGTTCTGGGCAGTAGCCTCCAGCGCTGTCTGTCCTCCCTGGCCAGTGAGCCTGGTTCGGAGACAGGCTTCAAGGTGCACGCCAGAGGATAAGGGATTTTTGGCATTAGCAGGGAACTGGGATCTCTTCCTGCCTTCTTATATGACACTTGCCTGAGAAGTATTTTGCATTGTGCAGAAGGCTAAAAGCAGAGTCACACCGTTCTCTGCCAACAGACTTGTTGCCATGGGAACCAGTGCAGAACAATGAAACTACGACACGAAGCGAAGAATTAAATGTGGGGAAAAAGAACTGCTAGGGAGTTGGTTTCCACATGGCAACTTGGGCATTTGGGATTTAAAGAAAGAGGCAGTTCTGCATGTGGCCCGATCAGTGAAAATGAGCAAACTGCCTGGCTACAGGGAATGCAGGGAGACCGCAGTGCGGAGGCTGCAGCCTGGGTAACGGGAACTCTGGGTAATCCAGTTCCATCCCTGATAAAGTTAAGCTCTTCAGCCCAAATGTTCAATCAACTGCATGATCACACATGCGCCTCGGAAAGCACCTCTGTGCTCAGCTTCCTAAACAGAAGCAACCTGCTGCGACAGTTCCCTTCCAACCGTCCAGCGCCAGCATAGTTACCTGACAGGATTATTGCACACCTCGCCTAGTATTGCTTGAATCATCTTTTCAAATACTCAAAAACAAAGATCGACAAAAACAAACCCCACAGCTTGCAAATGTACAGCTCCCCTCCCCCAACAAGATAAGCTATTACAAGGAACCTAAAATTTGCTTCTTAAGGAAACGATTCTTTCCCTCCATTTGATACAAGTCCTCCCTGTGTTCCGGACTTGATAATAAACTGATGAAAGCAGACTCTAGGACTCCAGGAGAATCTTCAACGCGGATTTCAGTTTCAGCCTAATCTGAGAAAAGCAGACCTGCGTGTTATACTTTCAGAGCCTCCATGAAAACTGGACCTGGCTTGTCTTCTAAGCTTCCCAAAAGGTTATTTCCTGAAATACTGCAATTATTCCTGGGGCTGCAGCCTGGGCTTGTACTGAAATGCAATTACCGTCAGGAGCTGGGGAAAGGTCACACCGCTGATGACTTGATTCCACCCTTCCCAGAGAGCTAAGCTTTGAACAGTAGTAAAACCCTTCACCTTAACCCTTCCTTCTTCCCTCAAACACATCCAGAGAAGAAACTAGAAACACCACGTCCACCTGGACAACAGGGAGGGATGCAGGTAGGAAGCAAGACGCTTTTTTTAGTAAGTACACTGAACGTAGATTTTGCTAGAAACACTTTCTCACTAACGCTTCCTCTAGTGACCTGCTGACCTGTGAGAGCTCCTTACTGAAGCTTTTCCCAACCTTCACATCTTCAAATAGCAAAAGCCTGTTCATTTCTCATCTTCCAGGAGTACTTTCAGAATTCCCAAATCCAATAAAATACCTGTATTCTCTCCCACTTGCGAATTGGAAGCACACTCCATAATACACACAGGGCCTGACACACGGGTGGGAGGACAGTGGTCTCGCTGATGTGAGCCAATTTCATATGTCAACATTCCAGTGAATTTCAGGAGTGGGGCCTTCCATGCTTGGTTGTGGGGATACTAAACAGCCCTGTTTCTTTACTAAGAACAGGGAAGTAGATTGCTTTCTGAGCAATAAAACAATGGTATCTTCACAAGCAGCTATGGCTTTGAATTTGTCAAGATAAGGAGTTGACTGCGGCTTTTCATTTCTATACAGTCTCTAAAATCTGCGGATGCCCGGGGGGGACTAGATGGTCAGCAACTAAAGAAGGATTAGCTTTTGCTGTGATGGTTTCCATCGCACCATAGCTCATACCTTGGGCAAACCCGAGTTCCTCCAGGAAAGGGGAGGTCTGTCACCTGACATCCGACCATATTTATTCATTCCTCAGACAAGAATTTAAACCTTAGCAACAAATCTTGTAAGGTATTGAAAATTAAGATTCTGTTCCTTTGGTTTTTAAACAAGTTGATTTAACCTTTCAACTCTATGAGGTTAAACAAGGGATTCTGCTCTGTGTCATGCACCTTAAAATGTCAGAGACAAAATGCCTAGGTTTTTTCTAGTTTATCATGCAGCTCAGAATTTAGCTCACAAAAGGACTGACCTCCTTGATATTAGGATTGGATTTTCACTGTCATAGATATTTGGAAATTAGAGATTTGGAGTCATTAGGGGCACAATGACGTGGTATGGCCGACACTGTGCTATACGGAACTGACTTTTAAACCCACTGGATTTCCATATCGGTCACTAAACATACATAGAGATATAGGGCTTTTGTTTCAATACATTTTCACCTGGGTATCCAGCAATATCCCCAAAGTGATATTTGAAGGTCAAGAGCCTTTGACTAAGTATTTTCAAAGCACAATCTTATTTTCAGTTGTAAGCATGCTACATAAGCCATTGCATGTCTTTGATAAATTCATATTTTCTAAGTTAAGCAAAATCAGGGTCAAGGATATAGCTCAGCAGCACAAGCACCTGCCTGGCAAGCACAAGGTCCTGAGTTTGATTCCAGGTACCAAAAAAAAAAAAAGTCCAGACCAATGTTTGCACCTGTCTTTGTCACATAGCTGCTGTTCTACCTTTTGACTAATCCTAAAGGGTTAGGGTGCTAATCCTGCTAATTCTAACATGAGTAAAACACTTTGATTTTTAACCTTACAGAGCAAACAAAAACTTGTATTTTGTTGGATATAAAACAATTTCTACTATTCAACTTGCCAATGTAATATCTGAGGGGGGTCTTCCCTTGGAAGAACTTGTGGGAATTTAGAAAACTATTACTTCTTAGCACCTAGAAATGTTGCTGGACAGATGATGTTGTGAGTTCCAGGTACCCCTAGAGAAGGGTCCCATGGGACCAGCCTCGCTGGGTTTCCCACTGGCCACTGAAGAGGCATACGTGGACGTGGCATCTGTCTGCTTCATTCTAGGTGCTCTGTAGTTTATTTCCCAGAAAACTTTACTAGAAGTGCTGTTCAAGTCGCATTTCTTTCGGAAGTGTACATGTCCTATACTGTCCTCACACACAGGGCCCCCTTCCTAAGAGTGGGCATGTTTGCTGACAGGCTGCAGAGTGTAGCCTGTCTCTATGTTTAGGTTCGTGGGAAGTGTTTAGAACATACATGTCCATGAGAAGTGTGTACATTTTTTATTTGGTGTTTGAAACGTAAATGATTGTTTTAATGAAAACATTTCAAGGGACACTAAAGGTTACTCTTTTCTTCCCTCGGATGAATTCCTTCTGTTAGAGCAGTAGGACTTTAATATTAAGCCTTAAGATGCCTGCTGCCCTCTGACTTTGACCCCAAAGGGACGCTTCCTCAGAGAGACAAAGTCAAAGGAAAGTGAAAAGCTAGAGGTCAGCCAGCCTCTATCACCCAACACTTGGACTCTTTGGAAAAAAATTTTATCTATCTATCTATCGATCTATCTATCTATGTATTTATCATCTGTCTACCTCAATCATCTATCTACCCTCTATCTATTTATGTTCTATCATGCCTATCTATCTATCATCATCTGTCTACAATCTATCTATCTATCTATCTATCTATCTACCTACCTACCTACCTACCTACCATCTAGCTATCTATCATCGATCTCCCTCCAGGACCTGCCTTCATAAGGAATTGAAAAATGTTCCTTATCCACATCATAAAACAACAGAGCTGAGAAAAGGCGTTTGCCATTTTATGAGACCTCAAGAGAAAGTGCCAACACCCTGTTCTCTGTTCTTTGCTTGTACTTTGTATCTACACAGTGGCATTTATTGGACTTTTTATGTGTCTCTCCCCATGCGAGTGTGTTTCTTGAGGGTAGGGACCATGGCTTATTTACATTGTTATCTCCCACTGGTCTCAGAACTTGGAACAAAATCCTTTGCTCATAAACATTTGATGATTAAATTGAATGGGCAATAAGAAAAAGATGGTTGTTTAAATCATGATTTTTTTTTTTTTTTAAACAAAGTGGTTTTTTTAAACACAAAGTCTCCAGGGCAAACCTCAGGGTGGCCTGGAGCCACATCAGGAGAAAACTGCTTCTCCACCTCTGGGGCTTGGAGTGTGTGAGAGAGCTCCAGGCGGTGACTCCCGCCGGCAGCACCAATCAGACACCTCCCTGGCTCCGTCTGTTCAAACCCGCAGCCCTGCATGAATTCTCTATGTATCAAGGTGTAGGTGAACGTGCTCGGGATATTTATGGAAAGATTTTTTTTAGAAAGACAGAGTCCCTTACCTTAAGAGGATTATGATGCGCTAGGGCCCTAGGCCACAAGGATAGGAACTGCTGCTTTTAAGAAATATATGGAAATGGTGGGGGGGAAGAGCACAACACCCATGGCTGGGTAGAAGACAGCAGAGTGATGTCCTGCCAGAGACTCTGTCTTGATCATAAGGCGATGGAGTGACCTATAAAGTACTAAAATCCTTCTTGCTGACAGAATGCCCCCGTGAGTATGGCTGAAGATCTACGCTCAAAAACTTTCTCTCAAAGAAGGCTGGTTTTACATAAACCATGTCCAGTGAAGACACGTGTTTGTTACACGTGGGGAACAGTTTGCAGAATGACAACGCAGAGGAAACAACCAAAGTGAAGTTCGGCTTGTGATGATCGCTCCCTTCTCGGGGAGGGGCAGGGCTGGCCAGTCGGCCTCCCGGGCGGGCGGGCAGGAGGAGGGGCGGGAGGCGGCAGAGGGCTCCAGCGTTTCCTCCTTTCTTCCCTTCCCTCAGCCGCCGAGGGTCCGCTCCAACTCGGTCTAAGGGATTCTCATCCGCCCTGCATAAAGCCAGAGCCTCCCTACCTCTTCACACCGTGGCGCGGGAGGAAAACCGCCTGGTGGGTCATCGTTATGCCGTACGGATGGGAGGGAGGAAGGAGCGCAAGAGGCCGCAAGCCCCAGGCTCGCAGAGAATCGGCGTCTCCGCGCACAGGCTTCTGATCTAGCAACGGCGCCCAGAAACAAAAAGCTCAGATCAGCCAGGGTGGATGAAGATAAAAACTGTAGCTGTGGATACCAAAAATCTAGAGGTACTGCGGTAGGAGCAGAAAGAGACGAAAAAGCAGAAGCAGTCTAGGATACAGGGGTAGGAACATTCGAGCGGATTTCTCATCATTCTCGGTAAAAATCTTCTCAGTTTTCATTGTCTACAGTAATCTATCATCAGAAGCCGAGGGAAGTCTAGAAAGGATGAAAACGACGCTGAAACAGAAAACAGGACAGAAAACACCAAACGCTGCGTCCAACAGCATACAGGCCGGGGCGCGTGCTGCGCGTGCTTTAGTGTCCCTGGCAGTGTCCTGCCCAAGTGAAATGTGCTCGGGGGGCACCTCCCTTCTGGGAAAAGAAAGGAAGCGAGTGTGCTGAGCCAGCGAGCGGAGGCGCCCCACAAGGGGCGGGCGGGCTGCAGGCCCCCCATTTAGAAAGCAGGGGAGAAGGTCGGGCGGACCTCGCTAAGAAGCAGCGCCTTGGTGAGCCTGGGCCTGCAAGGAAGCGCTGTCCTCTGGGGGAGACCGAGCGAGAAGACTTCAACCGTTCCACAGAAGCTTCGGGGAGGGGGGGGTAGCCTTTCTTTTCCCTCTATGCTTGCTGTCAGAGGCAAGAAGAAAGAAAAGATTAAATGGCAGGCAGAGAAGCTCCATGAGCCCATAAATTAGTAGGGCTTTGACGGAGTTGGCTAAGGAGGAGCCCGGATGAAGGTGCTGCCCGAGCCGTCAGGGTGACGCTAACTAGCTCAGCAGAAGGGAGCAAAGACGTTTGGCTTCTGTAGCCGCAATCCAGCCGTCAGAGGCCCCCGAACTCCAAGCGGCAAAGAACCAAAGTAGCTTGGGGCCGCGTGTCACCGAGGCTGGCTGGGCTTCGCGCCTTCCACACCCCGACTCTGCGATGAAAAAGACAGAGGCCAGGGGAGACCGTCCCCTCCTGGAACCTGATGTTCACTTTCCAAGATGCTTTCTGAGATACGTTCCTCGTTCGGCTCATAATAAGATAAAATCTGATGATAGCATTATGCTGATTACTGGTACACATAGATAAAATGAAAAATGAGGCGTTGATAGCAGCTGTCTACTTACTGCCAGACGCCAGCGGGAAGTAACGCTTCGCGCAGATTCAGACGGAGCGGTTTATAGAATTAGAGAAAGAAGGTGATGCTAGGCAAATTTAGATCCTCCTGTTCAAGCTTTTGAGTGAGCATCTAAATAATAAAACTTGAGCGGTTTGTGGGACGTGTATTCCCACACACTAGAGTGAGCTCAGGGGGTCGGACTGGGCTTAGAATAAGGAGAGGTCAGCACAAAATATTTGGAAAACCCAACGCAGTTAGGGAATAATTATTAAACTGGTAGATGTAATCATTAAAACGAGCGATTGTTGAAACCACTGAAAAAAAGTCCAAAGCTTGCACACACACACACACACACACACACACACACACATATATGTAATTTTGAGACAGGATCTGGCGGTGTAGCGCAGGCGGACTTTGAACTCATGGCACTTCTCCTGCCTCAGCTTCTCAAGTGCTGGGATTGCAGATGTGCACCACTACATCCAGGTTTAAAAGCTCTTATATTTTTCATATATTGTTTAGAGCCCAGTTTAAAATTCATTCTTTAGAATATGGAAAGGGGAGCTCCTAACAATTACATTAGTGTAACAGGCTTAAAATCTACTGAGTTTGTGGTTGTCAAGGTCCAGTGACAAAAAGCTAGATATTACATCTCCATCTAGTGGTGCTTTCTTTAACTGCAGGCACATTCCTTTAAAAAGTGCAGGGATGCGCTCGGCTCTGTGGGAGTAGTACAGCGTCAGGCTTAAATCCAGTAATTTAAACTGAGGGTTTTACTGGAGTGAAATACCATTCGTTGCTTTATCCAGGTGGGTTACAGAGAGAAGCGGGAGGCCTTTCTCCCAAGGAATTTTTTTCAAGAGAAAAAAATAAGTTTCAAAACAGGCTGTAGGAGAGTAAAAATAATGAATACATTGTGTACTGTTACATTCATAATAGTTGTTCAGAATACAAGATGTAGGCATGAGATGCCCCCAAGGAATTTGGAAATGGCATTAACTCTTTCCTGGAGGGAGACAGGTGGGACCCTGTCTGGGTCCTTTGATGACTTAGGCTACAGGGAGACTTCTCATCTCGTCCCAGGGCGCTTACCTAGGTCTGCACTGTTTGATATCGGTCTGTATTCCAGGGAAGTGCTCCGATAAATTTTTAAGACATGCCTTACAGTGGAAATGACTTTAAACAAATGACCATGACATCACACAAATAGCTTCCAGAAAGGCACAGCCGTCACACAGAATGGATTTCTCCTATCTGCCCTAGGTTTCACTTCGAGGTCTTCTCCTGACATCTGGAACATTGAGAAAGCGGCCAGACCACGAAGAAGTGAAAGAGCCCTCTCTGGGCCAGGAGAGGGCCCCGGGCTGGCTGGGAAGGGGCTGGAGCCCAACTCCACCCTCCCCTCGCTCTCCCTCCCTAGAAATTTAACCTCTCCGTTTCATCCCGCCTCGCCTTTTGTATCCTTCCACATTATTCCAAAGTGCCCTCTTCCCATTCCAGAGCCTCTTATTGTAAAAGACTCCCCACCAGCTGCCCCAGCATCCCTGTCTCGGTACCCAACCCTGCGTTCTTCTCCTGACTCTGCGATGCCGACTGGAGTGCAAAGTGGCCTTTCAGGGCTCATGCTGTCAATTTCTCACCCTTCCAGGTCCACTCATGACCTCCAAAGCTTTCTAAAGCGAAAGCTCCACGAAGAGAAGACTGAATTAGCCAAGCCAGAGAGCTGGGAAGTTCCCCTTATACAAAGAACTTAAAAGCAGAGGGCGGGATGGGAGAAAGCGGTACTTGTCCTCCAAGTGCGGGTGAGGAAAAGTCCCTCTGTTCTGGAATCCATCTGTTAGGAAACTCGGGGAGAAAAACATGGCAAGTATTTCTGAGAGATAGTTAAGACAGAAATGTTTTATGTTGCAAGAAAGTCACGCTCCCACCAGGTAAAAAAGGGACTGCGGTTAGGAGGCCAGCTGTGGAAGTTCACCCCACTTAGACATCATCGTTCCATCCAGGGGCTGGGATCCGCGTTTTTTGTCCCCCCAAGGAGGAATGTGATGAAGCCAGTGGTCATGGCAGGCTAAACGGAACACTCCCTTTCTCCTTCACGACCAGCAGGCCTGATTCTGAGCCCTGTGAAAGTTTGGGGAGGGGAATGCGATTTTATCAAGGTAAACTTGATTTTTTTGTAGTCTAGCTGGATTGCCAATTATACAGTTGTACTAATTCTTTGTGTGTGCGCGCTGAGGCTTGAACCCAGGGTCCTGCAGGCGTTACCAAACTGTCTACACTGTCACCCGGGACTATGGCTGAAGGCTGATGAGCAGCCTCTTCTTTCTTCTGTCCCACCAGCAGCATGAGCATTAGCTAAACTCCAGAGCATGCAGGGCTGAGAACCCCATTCTCTGAACTACCCTACCCCTAGTTCTTTCATGATCCCCCCACTCTTCCTCATCTCCAAAGTGTAAAAACAGCCCGGGTCAGCTCATCAACCACATTGCAAGGTTGCAATGGACAGGTGGAAGAATTTTTTAAAAGAGTCCAAAGGCAGACTCAGCCATGTCCTGTCCCCCTGTTAGCCCAAGATCCCGTTACCACGCAGCTCTGGGACCTCAGCAAAATGACAGGAGAGGACCTGAGGATCCCTTTGATGCCAGAACCGCGGCTCTGAGTTCAGCCTCACGCACTCATTTCTCCCGGACAGTTTCCTGACAGCTTTATGTGCAACTTCTTCCCAGAAGAGAGATAAAAGCTAAATAAATCAAGAGTCTAAATACGGTATGCAGAAGCCATGTCTTAAATGTTTTGGACAGCGTTGAGGTCTTTAGAACCCATAAAAGGGAAATTAAACATAACCACCAAAATGGCACAAAAGGCCTAAAAGCTTTTAGAATAAAAGGTCTGCAAGAGGAAGAAAATCAAGTTAAGATGATTTTTTAAAACAGCACTGAGAGGATAAAAGGTTGGTGGTTAACGACGTGCAAGCTGAACACCAACTTCCTGTTTCTTTCGATATTTATGAAGCGCATTTAAGGCCCTGGCCTGTCATCGGTTTCTCAAATATTTACAGAGCACGTGCCATGCTCCTGACACTAGGGAATGCAGGGCACAGGGCAGAAGCAGATGTGTCAAGCAGAACCCGCTGTTCAAGGCTCCTTTCTGCTAAGGATTGTCTGATCCTCTTTCTCTCTCTCTCTCTCTCTCTCTCTCTCTCTCTCTCTCTCTCTCTCTCTCTCTCTCTCTCTCTCTCTCTCTCTCTCTCTCGGAGCATACAGTTGATAGGGACAGAAAAGCAAGTACTAAGGAGCTGGGATCTTAGCAGAGTGCGAGGATACCGCAGAATGTACAAGATCCTACAGCCCGCAGAGAAGTTTTCTCCTGCCGGGGTTAGGGACGGTTCTGCGGTTACGGTGCTGTTGAAGCTGCACCTAGACGCCTGCGTGTGGTTTTGATACCTTAGACAGGGCTTGGGCGCCGGCTGCAGGAACACAGTGGCTACCCAGGGAAGACACCGTCAAAGGGCGAAGAAAAACAAACATCCTTAGATTCAAAAGCTGACAGCTCCCTTGGAAGAGTAAGCGGCTGATGATGTGGATATGAGCGACCCGGCCTCTTAGAAGCAGTGTTTTCATGGGCTCGACTGACCAGCATGCAGGGAGAAAAAAAAAATGTTTTTGACTGAAAGAAGTAAACGCGAACAGCAGCCAGCTGCTTTGCTGAATTGCATTTCTGAGTGGCTTTTAACTCTGGGCCGCAGGGACTGCAGTGTTCCTGATGGCCTGCAGGAGGCGCTAGTCACAGGAGGGAGCTTTGGTGACCTCCCACCATGTGGAGAGATTTTTTTCAATGAGAAACCTCGTGTCTGTTCGAGTGTTGATTTTTATCGTCTTCTCTCCTCCGCTCAGGGGTTGATAGACCCAGGGCTGGACCGGACCGAAGATGCCATGCCCTTTCCTCTTCACAAACTGACAAACCCATGGCCCCTCTTCCAGAGACTCAAGGAATTCTGCTTTGTGATGACCTCACCCCTCAAGGCACTCACTCTGGAGCGGCTAGGTTTCGCAGTGCTTCCCTCACAATGCCAAGCCTCTAAACGACCTCCC
Organism: Chinchilla lanigera; assembly: GCF_000276665.1. Taxonomy (NCBI): domain Eukaryota; kingdom Metazoa; phylum Chordata; class Mammalia; order Rodentia; family Chinchillidae; genus Chinchilla; species Chinchilla lanigera. The sequence goes on from NW_004955423.1 coordinate 21,763,502, forward strand.
AGGGGCCACCTGGATCACCATGTTCAAACCCCAAAGCTGTGACAAGTTAAGGATGCTGTTTCCTTTTGCCTTTGGATGGGTTCAGGACAGGAACAAAGGGACTCACCACACTGTCTCGTACTGTCTGGAACTTCTGTCTCCACTTGACTGTGAGATTCTGTGTGTGGGAGACTACATTTTATTCTCAGTGCCTGGTGTGTAGTTGGTGCTCAACAAATATTTTATTGGAATATTTATAATCACCGCAATGAACGGTTTTGTTATACTCATCAATGAAAGGTCTCCAACTGTTGTCAGTTTACGAGGAACATACCTTAGGCTTCTGAGATTCACCTATGCTACATGTTTTCCTGTGGAGAAAAATACATGTTTTTGCAGATGAAAATGAAGCCCGTGTAGAGATATTTTACTCCAGGTGTAGAAATACCTGGCTGTCTGCTAGGTTGCTTACTTCTTGTTTTATTTTGAAGAAGGAAAAAAAAAAATCAGCATGAACAAGATACTTGTACAACACTGATAAAAAAAAAATACTTTCAAAACTAGCAAAATAGTGGAGGATTCATTTAACTTTTTTCCTTAGCACCAATTCCTATGCCCACTGAGAATTATACTAGTCTAAAGCATGAAAATAAGATTTTTTTTTTTTTTTTAAAAAGGAAACAAAGCTAGGTTTAAAATTTTTACTTGTGGAAATTGGACCCACGACTTTTTGTCTGAGTCAGGCCAAGGTTGGTTCCAATGTTTGCCTAATAAGAGTCACAGAATTTTACTATTTTCTCTCTATATAAATGCTTCCTGAATTTCACAACCGTTTACTGTCTGAGGTGCTGCCATGAACAAAACTGGGCACCCCCAAAGACGTGTTAGTCAGCTTGGGGAGATACTCCCACAGAAATACCCACATAATGTGGGACAGCCTTAAATTTAAGTCATTTTTTTTATCCTTAGGCAGCATTTAATATGTTGTCACAAAGAGCACAAGATGGCGGCCCTACCCAGAATCCAACTGGAGAAACCAATTAGCTGAAGAAACGCCTTAAAAGTTGGCACTACTAAATTATTTTTCTTTTCTCCTTGTTTCTCACAGAACTCCTCTCAGGGCGGTTTGAAATGAACATGCAGTTAAAACCCAGGGGGTCACTGTTCCTCTGTTTTCACTTCATGTTCCCTCAAAACTTAGACTCTGCCTGCCACTCCTGTTTCAGAGCCCTCTGAATTTTCCAAAGCAGAAGCCGGGCTGTTTATGTCCCCTCGGAGAGTTTCAAAGCCTTTGTCCTTGCAGGAGTGTTAGAGCTGAGGAAGACTGGGCCCTGTTCTACTAGCCAGCAACCACAAGAGATCACTGAAGTCACTGCATTTCTGAGCAGCGCATCCTACATCGCACCTCGGGCGCCTGTGCTCCCCTGAGAGTGTACAGGAGGTGCCAGCCAGGGGGCATTTTGGAGGAACGCAAAAGAGAAGAATTTTATGATTTCATTTTAGAAGGCCCAGAGAAAGTCCCTCACTATGGCAAAATCCAACATTTAAAAAACAGAAAAAAATAAAACGGAAAGAGTTCTCTGAAGGCATCGCCACCCTCAACCTTCGCCTCTAAATTTCATTTTTATTGGCAGCGACCTTGGGGCTTTGGTCAATGCCACTATGCCTGGTTCCTTGACCACCTAAGAAAGTTCCTCCCACAGTGAAAGCTGAAGCCATCGGCTGACACTCAAGGGTCTCTGAACAGTGAGAGCGCGAAGGGGGACTTACGCTTATTTCTCAGTGGGAAATAAGAAGAAATCCACGGCCTCGAGGGGCACAGGAGCTGGAGGCTGGGCCTGGAGCAGCAGCGAGGGAGAGAGGTCAGTCCTGTAAGTTTCAGGGTGGAACCGGAAAACTCGATGGCACCTGGCTTAGTTTCATACCTCTGGGTGCCTGGGAAAATGTGCTCTCTGAATGGTTTGGATAAAAATGGAGCTGAAAGCATGGCTCCAGGGCCCGGATGTGGGATTTACAACGCTAACCTGACCGTTTCCACAGCGCGCCCCATTCTCCACACCCCACGTCCTATTTTCTTGCCCTAATGTGTGACAAGGAGATGATGGGAAATATTATGAGAAAAGCACGATGCATTTCTTAATAAAAAGAGGTTCTATTGCCAAGGAAAACAAGAAGTACAACTGATCTTGAATCTGGAAATTTTTTGCCAATTTCTAGTTGATGGCTACAATTGATTGCTACAATTATAGAAAGGGCACATCGCTGACTCAGTATTTGAGCATTCTATCGGGCTCAGAGAAATTCAACATTTCTGTGAGAGCAATTTCACTGGAGCCTCACCTGGCTTTTCTTTACACTAGATGAAGGAGCCATCCTCTTAGTTTACTGGATTGTACTGTTTGTATAATTTCTAACCTTTCTCTTAATGCAGGGTTCTGGTAAATCTGCCGTTGTGTCAGGTTTTTGAGGAATCAGCCAGATGCGTTGTCTGACTGAATTTACAAGGACCTACGGTGGCAGTCCTACGCCAGTATGGGTTTTCACCTGGTTATGCCACATTAATAAGAGTGGACGTCAGAATAGACGTTTGTTACCCTGCGCGCCCACAAGGGGCGGGAGTTGATCAAGGGCAGCCCTCAATGCCACCGGAAGGACAGCTGGCAAGAGTACTATTTTCCCAAAGCCTTAAATTTTAATAGAGATATAAAATAGATTTTATGATTACAAATACATTTCTCTGGTTTTCTTTAGCTAATCATTATAGCATATTTAAATACTTCTCATTTAATATTTGAAAATGGAAATTTATTTTCTCACTTCTTTACCTCACACGGTAAAAGATATTTCAGTTCTGCCTTTAAATAAGCAATTATATTAGTGGTACGTGTGCAGTCATCTTTAAGATTAAAGACAAGTGTTGGTTTATTACCCCCTGTTCAGAGCAGTTTTCTGTTCCAAAGGTGGTACTCCAAAGTCAGGTTCAGGAACAGTGGAGATTGTGTGTGGTCTGCATAATTAAAATTCTAAGTAAGCAGGACACCAATTAGTCAGATGCAAACAGTATTCCTTGTGCAAATGATACACATTTTGAAATTATTTTAGATTTAGGTGACTTGTGTTGTCTAGAGTGCCGAGATTATCCTAAGAAAGCTTTCATGACAAAGTATTTAAGTCTTGTGAATAGTTCTTTAAATGCCTAAAACTAATCCCTGTTTGACTTACAAAATCTGCAGCAATTCTGCCAGTAATTTTCAGCATTTGGTCTTCGCACCTGTAAGCTTTCTCAATCCCTTCCATGACATCTGACTGACCCGTCTCGTACAAACAGCTTCCTCAGCAGGAAAATTCCAATAGAAACCAAGGGGCTGAATCTACTGGAGCCGTTGTGAACTCCTCTCATTACTGCTGTTTTCCTTTTCCTTTTTCTTTCTAAATTCATCCCCTTGAATTCTTTTGTTACTGTTGACATGAACCAGATTCTAGTTTCAGGCAGCAAATCAATAAACCCCGCACCTTCAAAAGTCAATACTCAAAAATCAATTGTTCATTTTTAGTCACCTATAAAACAGATTAGAACTTTTATCCTTGAAGTGATCAATACTTCACTTCAGGAAAGTTTAACCAAGAAAGGCTTCTCTTCGGTATGCAGCACAATAATACAATGGACAACGAGGTGCTCTGGCATATTGGATTCCTTCTCCAGGTGGTGAGGGGCCCTTTTCCTCTTTCCCTCATTTCTGAACTGCTGAACAGGAATTATTAAGGAATTAACCCAAGCCACCACATTGTGGAGGAGTGGCAGGTGTTTATGAGGGTCCTGGTCTTAGATCAGGACCTCAGGAGTATCTTCTCAAGCCCTGGGGTCGCTGTGCGAATCTAACAGAGAAGAGAGACCTGGGGAACCCTACCTCTGGCTCTTTCTTCCCTCTCCCCTCCCATGAAAAATTAAACCACACGGACATGATGACTTGAGATGTTTCATCATTCATGAGTCCGTATTTCCTTTAAGTGATCTCACAAGGCCCTGGAGGCCCTCGCTCTTGATTAATGATGACCGTTCTAAAACACCTGGATACAGTAGTGTGGCATGAGGTGTTGATAAGGAAAATCAGGCTCTGAATGACATGTCTCACCAGAAACTTTCAATACATGAAAATGCATTTAAAAGTTACTCCTGGGAAATATAATAAATAGGCTAGTTGTGTAATTGTTAGCTAACTGTCAAAGCCTATGAAATCATGGCATCATGTCACCCTGATATAAAGCAACATAAAAGTTAGTGCATCATCTATAAAATGAAGTATCATTTGGCTTCAAGTGACAAATTCTATGCCAAAAAATACCACTGTATTTCTAATAAGTGACACTCATTTTAATAGACCCTATAAAAATACAATATTTTCAATGTCCCCAGAAAACATTAACTTACAAATATTATTCTCAGAGCTCTGGTGACATCGATGTGTGATTCTATTGTAAAATCCCAAGAGAATGTTTAAAACACTACCATGTAAAGTAAACCCACTATGTATATGTATAACCTATGTAGAAATGTGAGGGAGAATGCATACAACCAATTCTGGGGAATTGTTTTCGAATTTCAAATTAATATTTTAATCAAATTAAAATAATATATAAGGAAGTATTTTTAAAGGATCATAAAATGAATTTTGATCATTCAGAGACAAAACAGCTCCCATGTCAAAGTAAATAATTTCTACATCAAACATGCTTGTCTAGTGAGAATATTCAAAATGTTATATACCTTGAAACCTTTGGAGGAGAAATGTTTTATGTATTTCTGTTCACAAAAGTTGGCATGGAAATTAATAATACAAATAGGCCACAGCTCTGAGACATTATATTTGAAGTTTCATACTTAAATACTGAAGTGTTTAAATTAGTCATCATAAGCTTCTGAAAAGTCCTCCTTAATGATAGATTTCTTAAGTTGCAAAGCAGCACACAAATAAATTCCACATTGGCAAGTAAAGAAATAACAGGGGCTACAGTTTATATAATCAACATCACCTTGAAAGAAATAAAACAGTGCTTTTCTGCCACCCATCACTCACGGCTTGAGTTTGTGGTGAAAAAAGGCCTCTCTACAATGACTTTTGGTCTATTTCTTAGCTCTGCATGTATTATAATTAGCTAAAGGCATTGAACAGATTAGTTTGTCCTATCTTATTCAGGTCCCAGAGATAAGTGGATCATTTATGAAATATTTCACTCTGTGTTATGAGAATTTAGCAAACGAATATGGAACCAAATATAAACACTTTATACCATATGTACAGTTACTTTCATAAGGCATTATCACGTAATTTTTATTGAAAAAGATTCAATATAGTAAAGTCTTATTTTAAGATATATTTTCTTTCTCAATCCGAGATGTTTAGTTTATGAAAATATTGTTTTTCTCTATATTCTTTTTGTATATATGCCAACATATACCTTGTGCTAGAAATATTTTATGGGAATTACAATTCTTTATACTTGTATTTTCTATATAAAGGCATATACAACTTTGAGGCAGTGTTTCTGATGGAGAACAGAATTCATAAAGAGCTTGTGTGTGCTTCCGTGCTCTGAAATTATATGAAATCTACTTTGAGAAGAAACTGATTTTGATTAAAAAACAAAACCAAAACTGCACCAATGCACAGCCCGAGGCTGACAATTAAAACTTGTACATAACCACATGAACATCGTATTTATAGAGTTACATTTTTAAGGATGATCAGTGCTGACATACAGTATTATACATTTGGCACTAATGTTTGCCATTGGTCCAGCAATTGGCAAAATTTGTTTCTATGTATAAATTTCTTTTTGAACATTAGGTCTGGCTAGACATATCTTCACTATTTATAAAAAAATATTTAGACAGTAAGCTCACGTTGAATAACTAGGTCTACTGTGTTCTGGAAACTCTTCAGTAGTAATACAGCCTTTTCGTGTTCCATATGTACAAAACTGTGTCCGTTTGCCTGCAAATACAGGAATACAACAGGTCAAGCAATGTAAACTGTCCGTTATCACTGCGGCACGTTCTAATCATAAGATCCAAGGAAGCATCAAGCCATGCAGTTATCAGCTTCAAAACTGACAGTGGAATTATAACTATGGAAGTAATTAATTTTACCACATTTAACCCAATTTATTAATTCAGCAAGTACTTAACAAATACCCAGTGTGTCTTTGCCCTAAGCATCAAGCCACATTAGTAACAGGTAGATGTACTCGTGAAATTGCTGTTCAGTTTTGCTGTTGTTTTCTGATTTGCTTTCACGGGTGACCAGCTGAGCTGGCCGTTGGCTCTGTGTAACTTCAGCACCATAAACGTATCAGCACGTCACATATTTTAATCACACTGAACACCCCTGGGCGCTTAGAGTACCGCTGAATCTTATTTTGACCCTATAAGAAGTTCTTCGTTTGTGCATTCTTTTATTAAATAAATACTCTTTTACTCCCCTGTCCTCTATTGGTAAATGCAAGTATTTTCACTGTCTATACAGGGGGTCTTTGACCTGGTGGAATAAACTAAGGTGTCTATCCCTCAGGGATAAAGCATGCGGACATTAGGAGACAGGACACACCTGCATTTATCTACGTTAAACAGCACATTGCTGGAATGACTATTTTTACAGGGTCTGAGAGGTGGATTCTGTAAGCCTTCACTCTCACCAAGCCCACAGTAAAGCACAACCTTTCTGAAACTTGGGAGGAATAAATCCCGGCAACTCAGTGACTGGTAGTTATATCGCTGTTTGCCCCGCAGTCTGAGACTCAGTTGATTTCAGAAGGAAGTGTCAGTTGAATTGACTGCTAATGGAACCAGTTAACTGGTTATGTCTTTCAATCTTCAATGAATGGATGCTATAGATATATATTTCAGGCAAGCTGCTATTTTTCTGGTGTCAACAGTAGGATAAGTGCAGAGAGAAGTCCCCACATGCTGTGTTGTCCGTTCCTACTTGCCATCTAACCGGAAATAATATCAGATGAAATCTCATGGTCTAATTTTCACTGTAATTTAAAGCAAGAAATTGGAGCGGTGGTACACACCTCAAATTCTACTCAGCTACTGTCTCCTGCCCCTGAAACAGCACATGGCAACTTCAGTAAACTCCGTCATTAATAAATGTCACTAAGAAATGCAGATATTGTGTTTCATTCATTCAAAGCAAACTTACAATTCAAATTATATGGATTTCCAACGATTTACATTTGGTTCCCTAATATTTTCCTTATGGACAGATGTACCATGTCAAGTTTTAAAGTGCAGTATTTTAGGATCTTCTTAATCCCATCCTTATCCAATCAACTTCAATGAACTAAAGATAAAATATTATCAGTGATAAAAAGTATCAGATGACTTTCACCTAAGTTCTAAAGGCTCCACAGCGTTATGAAGGATGCACTGCTGTTTGAAATTTGAAGGAGTTAAAGGCAGGAAAGCATGTTAACTTTTAAGTGATCTGTTAAAGTACTGATCATATTTTAAGAAAGTGTAAAAATGGAGTAAAATAGCAAAGGCAGTCTTGCAATTTCCCGAAGCGGTTCTGGAAGATCTGTTCAGTGTTTGTCTTTGTGCGGTGGTGGCTGCCTCTGCGTCCTGAGCTGAGTGAGAACGTTGATCCTTCAGGGTCATTTGGCCTTTACAGAAGAGGCAGAGCCCACCCAGTGCCAGATGCAGTAAATCAAGTGGATGAGGACACACTGCTGCACCTTTGCGTTGGGCAGCAGCGTTCACTGGATTTTCTACCACACCTTGGAACGACACCCAAGAAAGAGGACCTCCAGAACTGCTTCAGAAAGTGGCAAGAATGATGAGATAAGTGTGTTTGACGTGAGGGACAGCGTTCTGAGGGATGTTAACAGTAACATGATTGTTACCATAAAACATCTTTAAAAATTTACATATTCACTGTATCTTTTGATCTTCTCTTGCGTTTTACTGAAAGATCATTTAAAGAAAGCTGGTAAACTTTTAATATAATTTTTATTTTCAAGTAAGAGTGTCTGTTGGCTCCTGATAGCACTGTGATGGGCATCGGGGACAAGGACAAAGAGACAGAAGAAAGAGGCCCCCAGCAGAGAGGGGCCCATCCAGAGGGGAAGCCAGCCACGGCAGAACTAAACTAAAAGGGTGCACGAGATGCCTTACACACAGAGAGCGCTCGGCAGAGGCAGAGGGCAAGCGCTAGCGTAGCTCAGGCCCAGGCAAAGACAAGAGGGCAAACTCCCAAGGCGGCCGGTTCTCTGCAGGGTGCAGCAAAAGTCCTGGAGCTCACACCCACTCCCACCTCCTCAGCCCCAGGATGCGGGCAGCTGGAGATTTCCCCTCAATTCTGCAATCATTAGTGCCCAGGAAACGCTTTTCAAATGGCTCACATTTTGGTAAGAAATATTGGTAAGAATAGTTTAAAAAGATGGAAAAAAACAAACAAACCCCAAAACCAAACCCTACACATTTAGGCGATAGCCTTTAGCATCAAAAGAAATCCAAAAAAATAAGCTAATACGGAGGGGGATTTTTAAAGGGAGGCAGTTGGTTCAAATTACTTTGCTTCAAAAGCAACAGCAGCACCTGGATATGCAAAGCACTTAGGAGAAGGAGAGAGAAGAGAGAAGAGAGAAGCAGGAGGGCAGGAGGAGAGAGGAGGACAAGGCAGAGAGGTGACACCCCACCCGCTTGCCGGCTCCCACCTTCCAACCCTCCGGATCACAGACACAGTGTGAGAACTCTCGGGGCGGGTCAGTCATGTCAGTCCTACTTTCATAAATGAAAGAGCCATACCGGAGAGACCGAGGCACCTGCCGGTCACACAGCCAGGGAATGGGTTGGGGCTGACTCATCTGATGCCATGAATCCTCCCCCCTTTTTTTTTTTTTGGTATGGGGAATCAGACCCACGACCTCATTCTTGCCAGGCAGGCGCTGGGTTATATCCCTGGCCTGATATTCCTTCTTACATTTCTCTCGACGTAGTACCTCCACCAAGTAATATGACCACCGCCACTTTGAACTGATGCTTCACAAGCTATAGTAAAATGCTCCACCTTTCCCCTTCAGCACTGCGGACACAGCACCTCTGAATCTAATTCTGTCCTTTACACTGGATGCAAAGCCACGGTTTGCTTTCTGATTTCTATCAGGGTAATTTAATTAATTCCAGAAATACTGGTAGAAATAACATTTAGCCCCAAATTAAAAGCTACAGAAACGCTGAATCTCTCCTTCTTATTACAGTTTCCTTTCTGGCTTAATTGGGTTGTTGCAGCTCTCTCTGAACTTTCCTTTTCAAAAGTAGAAAGGCCAAGTCAGATGCTCTGCTAGAGCAATGCCAGGAGTCTCACCAGAAAATAGATTAAAAAGAAGGAAACTTTTAGCAAGTAGAATCTATAAATTTGGCTCCTTGTTAGGCAAGAGTGAATAAAACAAGTCAGAATCAAGTTATAATGTCAGGAATGGAGAATGCAAATCTTAGAGAAATGGCGAACTTAGATGAGGAGACCATGGAGTGTTCGGCACCTAGGACCCCCACAAAGGAACTGCGGCTTCTATATCTGGCCCTGAGAGAGCAGAGTTCAGGAAGCAAGTTGGAGCGGTAGCAGAGGTGTTATGCTGAGGGGTTTATAGAAAATTGTTATGGTTTGTGTCTGTGTGTCCCCCCAAAATCTCATGCGGTCATGGGGCAGGCTTTTAGAGTTTGATTGATTATGGGTGTGAGAGCTGCACCCACCCTGGGGTGGATAGTTTGCATATGTAAGTAAGAGAAAGAGGGTGCTTCTGGCCATTTCCTCCCTTGTGTGTGTGCTGGTTGCTTTGCTGTGTTCTGCCGCCATGAGCTGTAGCTCTGTGCCACGTGCCAGTCCGCCTTGTAACCTGTCAAGTATGGACTGAATCCTCCACAAACTGTAAGCGAAATAAACCTTTCCTTCCTTAATTTTGGGCCTCAGGTATTTTGTCCCAGCAAGGAGAGAAAAGTAACCAAGACAAAAGTAAACTTAAAAGTGAGCCTTGTATCAGAAGAGAACTCCAGCTAGGAAAGCAGGCTGGAGTTGTAGCATTGGAACACAGAGCAGAGCTGAAAGCCAGGGCTCACTATTGACCTGACACCTAGGAAAATCTGCCTGAACCAGCAAATGGCACAAGAGGATCCAATGCCTCCTGCCAGGGGGTGGCAGGTAGCCAGGTCTACCTGGTGGGAAAATTAAAAGGCAAAGCTTTTCATGGGTGCCCGTGCACCACCCAGGGAGGGGACAGGGAAATCTGTCTCCTCCATTCCTAAGAGACCCAGGTGGAAGCAGACCTGGAAAGGCTGATCCTGAAGAGAGACCAAGGGAGAAATAGTAACAGGAAGTCTAGGACAGCAAACATTTTTCTAGTGGCATATAGTAACAGGAAATCTAGGACAGCAAAAATTTTTCTAGTGGCACCAATTAACACAATTTTTCTGCAGCACAGAAGGAGCAGAGGGAAAAATAGATAGCTGAGTTAATTCTGGACTCAAAGCTCATTTGTTTCTGAAAAACCAGTCTTCAAGATGTTAAGGACCACACCCTGGGTTGTGACTCAGGCCAACAGATCCTGTTTGGAACCTAGCTTTCAACATAGCTTTAAAGCTGCAGACTTCAGCTTTCGTGCTCTGTATGTTCAAACGGGAATTTGATCACCGAAAGCCCATAAATAGAGCTGACTTCTCAGAAGGAAATATGTAGACTGGTGAGTCAAATCACTCAGTCAAATGAACCTTAGCACTCTCTGTAGTTCTAGTTCCCGGCAATGTTTTGGATCGATTTCAGAGCACTGGTGAACTTCAAGAGGCCTGTAGGGGAGATCCCCACCAGGGATGGCCTGGAAAGGGCTTCAAAATATCAGAAGGAATCTGAAGGAGGTTTTTAGAAAGTTCATTAAAGATCAAATGTGTTACTGTACCATGTGTTTGGGGTAGGGTCTGGAACTGTATAAATAAATACCCAATAAATGTTAGCTAGTATGATGAATGTTACATCTTATGTTTTTCTGATTTTTAAGAAATACAATTTTCATTAAGCCATAAGAATAGGAGAAAATATCAGAGAAACAAAAACTTTCTCTGACTCTCATTTTTAGAAATATGAAAATGGGGGTCAGCGAGATCTCTTGAACGAGCTAAGATTACAGAGCTTGTGGCTAGGTGGGAGTTTACATTACAGTCGCCAGCTCTCTGCATGGTGACTCCGTTTGCTTCTTTGGAAGTTGTAAGTTTGTAATTTTTATTTTAGGTTCATTAGGTGAATTCACTTTTTCAATAGGTCTTGCTCAGCATGAGGCATTGCGTTAGGCCTGATACCAAGGGAGGGAGATGACAGAGGGACTGTAAAAGAGTTTGATAGGAGAGGATGTCATCTCAGGCCTCGTGGTCACTCTCCTTTGGTCCTGAGAACCGAGGAGCCGAAAGAATTGGCACTGTTTTTGCTACTGTACAATAGGGCTACCTCTTGGATAGTTCAGACAGAGAATCAAAGAATTAGTTAACTATATTATTTATAGGACTTTTCTAGTTAGGATAAAGACCAGAAGAATCTCAGTACTTTCACCTAGAAGAGTTTTGTGGCTGTCTTGTGTTTATGAATAGAAAAGGCTGCGGAAATAAAATGGGATCCTGGGCAACATCAACCGCAGAGTATAAATTCAAGGCTGTTTTGAAAAGAAATACATATGATGCACTTACGCACATAGTGTTTTGAAGATATGCACAACATAAATGCAAAGGATGACATGAAGAATAAATGCTAAGCTCATGAAAATGTTAAATGCTGTGCTGGGCTACAAATATGTTTTATATAAACACATTATCAGATTCAAATAAAATGTGTGCCATTTTGAGGAAATTGCAACTTAATGAAAAATAAGAAGCAAATATGCGCCTTATTAAGTTCCAATGAAGTTAATAAGAAAACAATCTAGGAAGTGAAACGATATTCTGAAAAATGTTATGCTTCAAGAGTATGTAATTAATGAGCTTCTTGCATTAGCTGATTTGAAAGTATGACGGAGCATTTTACTGTCATCTTTGTTATTTCCAGAAGATTGCTCTCTTTATTCTACTTCCATTTTCCATGCCACAAAATGTTTCTAATTTCCCCTCTTCATGATTTAGACATGAAAAGATTAAGGGTTAATAAAAATAATACTTGCAATTCCAACAACATAGAGCTTTGCAATTATAGCTCCTCCATTTACTGTAAAAAGTACTTGGTTTCTGGATTTCTTCCTTTTATTCCTTCCTGGATTTATCTTTGAATTCCTTCTGGTAAGTGTTTTGTTAAATGGATAAATTATAGATGTTTATACCGCAGAAACTTTCCAGATGGGGCTGTGATTCTCATAGGAATTCTGCTGTATTCTTATCCAAAGCTCTGAACTTAAAACCTAGGCTTGGAGGAGATTTCGCCACAGGGTCTGTGTGTTTGTATAACAGCAAGGACAGTGCAAATCTCTTTAGACCCCAAGAGGGAAATCAGAGTAGAGAAAGGGGCAAGTGATTTTTGGGTGATTTAAACTCTCCCTCAAGGGGCAGACATTTAAAGGACCTGGGCACATATATTTTAAAAATTAGATACATCTTAGTACAGTGATATCTTGTACTCTGATGATTATAGCTCTTGAGATGAGGGAAAACTAAAATATACAGCAAACAAAGTAGGCATAGTAAAAATTATACATAGCCAAAAAAGAACTGATGGAGAAAGACAGGAAGGAGTTGAGTATCAAGCACTGAATAACCCTAGTCATTCACTTATCCCTCCCTTCCTCCCTCCATCCATCCATCCATCTGTGGTACTGGCACTAGAATGCAGGGCCCCATGCATTTTAGGCAAATCCTCAACCACAGATAACTAATAAAAATGGGATCCAATGCTGACAGCCAGGCTTTATAAGACAAAGTAAGACTACCTGGAATTAATCCCCAGACTTATGATCTGATAGAATGCTCTCATTCAATATTGGCCTGTACATGGGACTAAGTATACTGCATAATCAATGCTACATTGACTATAGGCTAAGTCACTTAAAAAACTTTATATGAAAATATGAAGATAATCATTTCTTAGCCCACATGAAAATTTTACATCGCTCTTTGTAAATGTGAGAAAATCTGAAGTCTTAATGCTTTTACTGTCATGTTACCAAATCTTCCACAGAGTACAGCATAAGTAAGAATTTCTCTTGTGTCCTCAGTATGCACATATATTGTAGCTTGAATGTCTCATGAATCCAGTCTCAAAAGAGATATGGGAAGATAGGACACACTGAGCTGAAGGCTTTGGGAATTACACGAACTGTTAATGAATAATAACTCCAAAGAACTTTACTTCTATTTCTTCTCATCAAATGTGCCCAATGAACGTCTCCAACAAATTAATTTCCTACTTCAATTTATGCGGCAGTTCTCCAACAAGCCACTCTCTAGTCCGTTTACGTCTGCCACAGAAAGAACTGGGAAATCAACGATTCACGTTCAGGGGACCTGTTCATATAGTCAATTTGGCTTCTGTTTTAGTGGGGAGCTTGCTCTTAAGAGATGGATTGGAGCCTGGAGATGCAGCTCAGTGGTGGAGCATTTGCCTAGAATGCATGGGGACCTGCATTCCAGTGCCAGCACCACAAATGGATGGATGGATGGATGGATGGAGAGATGGAGGAATGGGTGAATGACTAGGTTATTCAGTGTTTGATACTCAACTCCTTCCTGTTTTTCTCCATCAATTTTTTTTTTTGCTACATGTAATTTTTACTCTGCTTATGCCTTGGACTACATTGCGTGAAAACAGGAACATAAATACAATCCCTGTCACTTTGTCTATATTGTTTGGCACAATATTTTTTTTTTTTCTTTTTGAGACAGGGTCTCACTATGCAGTTCAGGCTGGCCTTGAGCTCACTTTGTAGCCCAGGCTGGCCTCGAACTTGCAACGATCCTCCTGCCTCAGCCTCCCGAGTGCTGGGATTACAGGCGTGGGCCACCATGCCTGGCTTGGCACAATGCTTTTTACATGCCGGGCACTTGATGCATATTTCCAAATAAGGCATTTAACATCTGGCACCCACAGCTGCCTGGCAAGGTTGTGTGACTTAAATGATACAAAATAGATGTTTAATTACTTTTATTTTCAGATCAGCTAAACTAAGGATGACAGAGCCAGCCTAGTGAACTTGCTTTGTCTTTTATTGGATTTCATGTTTTCCTTAATAGTTAAAATATTATTTTTTGATTTGCAACAAGGATTTTCTTAAATTTTTATTAGTTATCTGTGGTAGAACTTCATGTGCAGCATTATGGATGAAACTGTATGTATAATGATATGCTATAAATAAAACTATATGTATAAAAATATGCAGTAAATTGCTGGTACATAAAAAACCAAACATCTTTACAATCCATTTTTTGTTGCTTTCTCATTAAACTGTTATTTTAAAAAAACTTTATCTGCTAAAGTTTTATATCATTGTATACAACAGTTTATCTGACTGCCAAGAGTTACTTTATCATTGCCTTCCTGATGCTATTTCTCATGGTTTTGATTTTCCTCCATCAAAGATACACAGAAATACATAACTTATTTAGCCTTGTTGGGAAAAACTTTAGTAAAATATCCAAATAACTTTACCTTTATTTTTTTAAAGGCACACTTCCTTTTAACCATAAGAGATCATTCTCTTTCCTTTTTAAGGTTGTTGAGAGAAATTATAAACGTCTCAGGAAAATGAATACACTCTAACCTTTCATAATGATTGATGCTGAGAATTACAAATATCCCCACTTTCTGGGTGAAAGCCATGCATGTGATTAATTGGCTCCTATGAAAATGCTTTGCAAAGTGGGAGTGGTTTACGGGCTCTGTTAGTAGGGAGGGTAGGCTGGTTACACATGCAGGGAAAAGAGGTTTGTAAGATTCCCAAGGCTCTTCCTGGGCTGAGCAAGTACACTGTGAGACAGATTCTGAGGTAGCCCTGGCACTTATTTGACCAAGAAATTCTTTTTTTCCCCTCCAAAAGCATTTTAAGAGATGCCATTGGGAAACACTGGTCTCCTCAGAATGCCTCCAGTCTTCTGTACTCTTTGAATGTATTTTCTGCTTTTTAAAAGAAGGTTTTCCTTATCTTTCTGCACCATGAAACTGTCAGCTTTGACCTTTTGCTTCCTGCAATGTGCTTAGGCCCAGAGGTGTCCCCTCTGTGTCTGGAAAACTAGGCAAAGGCTCTAGGAGTGAAGTCCATCTTCTCTTGGCTGAAAGGCAGAGGATGTAATGAAAGGACTTTGTATGTTAATCTGCGTTCCTAGATGCAGTTTGCTTTTCTAGTTTAGCTTTTGTCCCTGAGAGCTGAGGCTATGGGACCCGTGATCTTCGCCTAAGGAAGAGAATTCTGTTAGTGCCCAGTCACACCCGGAGACTGCTGAAGAACCCACAGGCTCCCGTTCAGAGAGGAGTGCCCGCTCCTGGAGTGGTGGCTCACACACACAGACCCTGCCACCCACAGGAGGGTCATTCAGAATTCCGGGAGCTGAATGCACTTCTCGTGCTCTGACAGCACGGTGCTGTGTCCCATGCCCACCCGCCCCTCTTTCTCCAGTTCATCCCCAAGTTTGATTCCTCCAGCTCCATGGGAAACTATTTAAAGTCCTGGGGTTTCCTCTCTTCTTTACTCTCACCTGTGAGTCTGGGGTCCTCTAATCCCCTCCTAAGACTCGCGCAGTCTCACTTGGGGGTGCTCCTCCTACACCTCCTCTTCTGTCCTCTGCAATCCATCCCTTCCTCCCCCTGCACCCCAGAGCTATCTGGGATTTCTAGTGCTGCACTCCCCCTGCCCCTCAGCGGGGGCAGGGGAGGAAGGGCTAGCATCTTGTTTTTTGTTCTTTTTATTGAGACTACCTGATCTCTCTGCATCCCAAGAAATACCTTCTTATACTAATTACTGCATTTTAAAATTTTGCCGCAGCACTGAGTCATATCACAAAATCAGATACCTAGTTTTCTACTGATCTGCACCCACTTCTCTTGTCTCCCTGGTTGTGAGCTCATGGGGGCACACAGTTTCCCTCTTGTTTTATTAGGGGGCTTCTCCGAGGCCCTCTCCGAAGACACCAAGCAGGATGCAGAGCGGGGATGGAGCAGAGCAGAGATATAATAGGCCCGATGGGAATCAGACTCCATGATTTTGGCCAAGGTTCTCTGAGCCAAAACATTTACCAACAACTAATGCAAAAGCAAAGCGAAACAACACAACCTGAACTAACTAATCAACCCCAAAACCAAGGAACAAAGTAAATAAAAAACTGTAAGAAAAGCATAATAATTATAACTCTGGTAATAGTCTAGTCAGTGACAGACTTGTTTCTTTTTTTTTTTGGTTTTTCTCCGGTACTGGGAACCGAACTCATGACCTTGCGCTTGCCAGGCAGGCGCTTTTGCCGCTGAGCTAAATCCCCAGCCCCGGCAGACTTATTTGTTGACCATAGTTTCTTTTTTCTTTTTCTTTTCATTTTTTGAGACAGGCTCTCACTATGTTCATTATGGAGGGCAGGCTGGCCTCAAACTCACAGTGATTCTCCTGCCTCAGCCTCCTAAGAGCTGGGATTACAGGCCTGTGCTACCATTCCTGGGTGATGGTGGTTTTTAAAACTGCTTATGAGAATTACAGGGCAGGATTTTTTAATACTTGGAGGGGAAAAAAGAGAGGATTGGTTTGTTTGAATTACCACACTGACTGCTAGGTATTTTGGAAACGTAGTCAGAGGCTAGGAATATATTTTGGATTACTAATTCCAAAACCCCTACAATAATGCTAAGGTAGAAGAGACTGTAAAATTACCTTCAATTGGGTGCCATACTTATATGTCTTATGTTGGAAAAGCCCGTTTTGGTAACTGGTAAAATGTGGGTATCATTAACTAATTCTCTATAAATTATTTAATTTCTCTTTTCCTGCCAAAGTTTGGCTTGTGTTTGGGAAAGGGTTAGGTAAACCCAGTGGTGGGGTGATACACTTACAGGTGAGCTTTAGGTTCTTACTGCAAATTCTATTATTAGCTATCAAGTACAATTTATTCTTTTTTTCAATCTAGCATCTTTGCAGCAGAATAACTACAACAAATAGATTTTTATATTAAGATATAATTTGAATCATAAGAGGTATAATGAATCAGATTGCATTTTAAAACTGGAAATAATATTAGACAGAAGAAACTGCAATATTAAGGTAACGCAATTGCCATTTCCATAATGAGTTCATATTGATAAATTCGCATAGCTCCAGCCAGGAACACTCTTTAAAGACCTATGTGCTCTCGGTGTGTGCTTTCTCCCCTTCTTATATAACTCAGTTTTACAGAAGGTGAAGCTATGCAAGCCTAGGTCTCCTCACTGGGCTGTTTACACATGCCTCGGTATCTTAAAGGCAAATTCGCTCCGCAAGCCACTCGACTACACTCGTTAATTCTAGTGTCTGTGCTGGGAAAATAAATGGTAGAATGATAGAACAATGATGTGACTGTTTTAATTACCACCATCTCTTCATGTATATGTCTTCGTAGAGTTCAAATAACAAGGTAATAATACCATAGCCAAGTAAGACAGTGGCAAAACGGTTATAGCAAAAGAGAGCCCATATTTAATACATTTGGGGCTGGGGGATTTGGGGAAAGGATATCTTAGGTCTTTGTGCTGCTGGGTTACAACAAAGCCGGTAACAGGCATCACTGCCAGCATTTAGTGTTATTTTTTTCCCTTTTCTCCTGTTTTTTCCAGACTGTTCAGTGTCATTAAGCTTTGTAAATAAATGTGCTCAAGTGAGAACACGAAACACTGATCGCATTAGTGTTACGCAACTCAACGTCACTAACCCGTTTTCTCCAGCGTTCTTCAAACCAGAGTCAGCAGTATGACAGAGAGCCTACATACAGCCCTCTCTCAGCTGGCTCTGGCCTCAGTTTCCATTCAGAAGGAGCCATCCTGATTTCTTCCAGTCAGTATAATTGGCCACTTTTGCTTTTCAGCTAGTTTGAGTGACACTGGAAATACAGCATTTTATTTAAGCTCTGTGTATTTTTCTTTTTACTGAAAACAGACTTTGATTTTATTGTACTAGATACAAATGGGCTCTACAGCAAAAATGTAATGTCACATCCTCCACTGTCTTTCGTGGGGAGAGGAGATACTCAGGTGTAGCTCTTTTGAGTTCTCCTTGGCTTTTAACTCATGGAGCTTGTAATTCCTTCTTACTTTCCACATTAGGAATCTATTCCTCTGTACATTGCCCCCACTGCTATAACACTCTGGAGATTGGAAATACCAAACCCCTTGTCCACATATACGACCTTGTAGCCCTGTAGAGTCAGGAAAGAGCAAGAGAATAGCCTGTACATAGACATTTACTTCTTATTTTCCCACCTGCAGGGCATATATAATTTTTTTATGAGGTATCTGTGTGAATTTGTTTTCTGCATCTAAGCAGATGAGAAAAATCTCTCTTTTGCTACCTCAGTCACGGACGAAGGCTCCTTTCCAACCTTGCCTGAAGATATAGATTGCTTCTGCACTGAGCCTAGCATTCAGATAGGACAGAGATCTCGGATTAACTGGACACCCCCCCTGCCCAGATTTGAGATTCAAAATAATTTCTTTATAATTCAGTTGGGGGGAGGGGGTGGAAAAAGAAACCCTAGCTATTTCCTTCATTAATAAGCAGTATTTCCAAGTGCTCGGGGATTAGATTGTTGGTTTACTCTTAACTCCCTTTTACAATTCATAAAATTATCAAACAATTGAAATTTTGAGCTGGGAAGGAACTCAGCTATTAACTACAATTCATTTTACATATAACAAAGCTGATACCCATAGACCTAATGTAAAATGCTTAAGATCACACAACTAGTTAGGCTATCCAAAACCACAGAACTTCTATGATAAAATGTCAAAGAAATACGTTGGATTATTTTGCATGCCTTTTTGTTGCAATGTTCTAGCTGAAAAGACCATCTGCTGTTTTTGTGCTCTGCCTCTGAGGATTCAGGCCGGATAGTATTTCATGGTGACATCGCCACAGCTCGGAGCAGCCCATTGTCTTTTCTGAGCACCATCAGTTTTGAAAGGGTGAGTAGCTCATCATGATTTGGTTACTTTAAAATGTTTCCCAGAAAAAAATGTAATGCAATCTTGTTGTATATGTATATTGTGTCATAAAGGATCTCCACTTTCTAGAACTTTCCACGAAAGCTCAGTAAATGGTTGGCAGATGATCTCCTCAGGCCTGAGTTCAGAGGTTCTGTATTCTTCTTATTTTTTATAACTGACAGGATGAATATTTCCCCCCATATGTCCTGCACCTATATCGCCAGTACACTGTGTTTCATAATTGCTACAAGTGGCCAAAATATCAGCAATTTCAAGTAGTTCCATCTGTTTATATAGCGGGAAATTTCTGAGGTCAAAGGAGTGGATCTTAAACACACTGACAGTATTTAAAAATCTCTCCCTTAACTGTAGGAAGTGATTAAGTGCCCGTTACAGGGGAAGTCAGTTCAGAGAGGAGGAAACCGAAGGTAAAATGGATGAGGTTAGCCAGGCGTTTAACTGTTTCCTGGACTGGCCCTTTTCTGATATGCAGAGGCTTAAATTA
The DNA here is from genome assembly GCF_000276665.1 of Chinchilla lanigera. Lineage (NCBI taxonomy): Eukaryota > Metazoa > Chordata > Mammalia > Rodentia > Chinchillidae > Chinchilla > Chinchilla lanigera. The sequence continues at coordinate 21,783,158 of NW_004955423.1, forward strand.
ATTTACTTTGGACAAATTAAAGCTGGACCTACCTGTCTCCTTCTCCTTCATTTAATGTCACATAGATACAGTACATGGGCACTTAATTACTCTTACTTTTACTTAGTAACTATGCATAAGCCCGTGTGTGTGTGTGTGTGTGTGTGTGTAAATTCTTCATTATTGTTTAGACTGACACTGTGCCCCCATGCGCTCACAGGCAATGCTTTTGGAAGGCGATTGAACCGTGTGGCGATATAGTAGACTTGCTGTTAAGAGATGGGGTCCGGTTGGAAGAGGAGCGTCATGGCGGCGTGGCCTGGAAGGGTTCCCCTCCCTCTCCTACTCCTCCCTCCCTCTCTTCCTGTGTGCCATGAGGTGAGCCGCTCCCTCCGCTAGCCCCTACCTTGACTTCCTGCCCTGAGCCAGCCGACCCTGGACTGTCACTGTGAGCTAAAATAAACCTCTCCTCCTTTAAGTTGTGTCAGGTACAACTGCGTGTCTCAGTGACAAAAAAGTGACTGAGACAACTATCCAGTAATCCACTCAGTTCAACAGAAATGTACAGAACCCTCGCATGTGCCAGCCGGCTGCGTATGTCAGGTGCTAGGGGCATTGGATTCGATCAGACTGAATTGTTTCTGAGTTGTCTCTCAACTCCAAAACAACAAAGGCAAATGAGAAATGTGACAAGGACTTCTCTCCAATCATTTAGCTTCATTAAGCCATTTAGCTTCCTAACATGGAGACAAATTCACCGCAGAGTTAGAGTTTGCATGCAGTGCTTTCGTTTGTCTTACCTGAAGAATCTTATCACCAGGCTGCAGGAGGTTGGATGCTGGCCCGTCAGGCTGAACCCTAGTAACAAAGATACCCTATAAGTCAGAAGTGACAGAGGTTAGGGTTCGTTACCAACAACAGGGCTACTTCAATCAATCTTCATTCACATAGAAAGCAGTGAACACAGATTTTAACAAGTTTAAACACGCCAGCTTTAAAATTACTAGAGTATTTTAAGTAAGGCATAACTCTATAAGTCAAGTTTAAGAAAAGCAGTATGTTTGCTTGCACAAAAAGCTTATCTTTACTTGGGTGTGGTGGCACACGCCTGTAACCCCAGCACCCAGGAGGCTGAGGCAGGAGGATCATTGCGAGTTCGAGACCAGCCTGGGCTACAAAGTGAGCTCAAGGCCAGCCTGAACTGTATAGTGAGACCCTGTCTCAAAAAGACAAAAAACCAAAAGTTTATCTTTAAAAAAACTTTGATTTATAAATTATCTCATGGCATTCAGAAAAATTCCTCCCTTCTTTCCCTTTCCTCTCTTTTTCCTTCTTTTTTTATTTTTTTTTCCACAGTACTTGGAATTAAAACCATGGCCTTCAACCTGAATTATATCCCCAGTCTTTTTGTAAAATTTTGAGATAAGGTCTCGCTAAATCCTCACTAAGTTGGTCAAGCTGGGTTCAAATGTGTAACCCTTCTGCCTCAGCCTCCCAGAGAGTGCTGTGATGACAGGCATGCACCTCCACGTTCAGTTCAAAATATTTTCTTCTTAGTCATTAGAAATATGATTCCAAATCATCTCTGGTACATACTCTCCATTTATCTTAGGTTATTCTACCTGGAAATGTTAATTGTTTCATAGATTAAAAAGTCAATGTTTATACTGGTTCATTAGAGTTAGTTATTGTGTATGTTATTGCAAGTTTTACCATAAAACATACATGAACAAATTAAACATGAGAAAAATGCATTATGCATTTTATTTTGTTGACAAGGTCTTGCTAAGTCACCAGGTTGCCCAGGCTGAGCTTGAACTTGTACTCTCTTGCCCTATGCTCTGGGGGTGTTGAGTTTATAGCTGTGTGCCACCCTGCCCTGCTCAACAAATGTTTTAAATCAATTTTATGTTTATATAGTTATAAATCCCTCAATTGATTGAGTTCATAAAAAGTCAAGTTGATTTTATTTATCACCCTACAAAGGAAACGTTTATTGAATGTCTGTCACATGCTGGGCCTTGATTGCCAGCAACAGAGACATAAACAAAAATAGTTTCTGGCTTCAGTGATCTCGATATTTAGTGGAACAGAAGTGCCCATTAAAAAAATAAATGACAAAGCAGCACAGCACGCATTATGAGAGAGGCAAAACAGAAGGGAAGAAATGTATCCAGCTTCCGCTCGGTGTCAGGGATTCTAAGCGAGGGAGCTTGCTGGTAGCTCAGCCCTAGAGGACGAGCCCAGGGCATCCACGCGGCAAGGAGAGCGAAGGCACCGCAGGGAGAGGCACCGGCACGGCCCAGGGCAGTGCTGTGACCTTGGGAAGCTGCCAGTAGTGATGTGATAAAGAGCATGATGGGAGGTGGGGGGCCGGGGTCTGGCCGAGGACCTGCTCAAGAGGTAGGTCAGGGCCAGGGCAGGGTGGGCTCTCTTAGCCCTTCTTCTCAGTGTGAGGAGCGACTGAAGGACTTCATGCCTGATCACGACAGGATTTTAATTGATGTCCAAAGGCTGAGTGATGAGCAAATAAAGTGGGGTCTAGGGGAATATTACTTGGCAATAAAATGAATGAAGAACTGATCCAGCCTACAACATAAGTGAACCTTGCAAACGTTACAGCAGTGAAAGACGCCAGTCACACGAGGGCCCATGGGGTAGAATTCATTTACGTGAAAAGTCAGGATTCGGCAAATGCAAAGACAAAGCTATGTGTTCGCCAGGGCTGGGAAGTAATTGTCTATGTGTGGGGTGTCCCAAGGCCTCTCCTTCTTTGCCTTTCCCACTCTCTCTTCTTCTTCTTGCAATTCTGGGTACCAAATCCAGGGGCTCATTCAGGCTAGACAGGTGCTCTGCCAGTGAGCTATATCTGCCCCAAAGCTGCACCCTCACCCCAGAGCTGTACCCCCATCCCAGCATTTCTTTCTGAAGGTACACATTTAAAGAACTCATGTTCTTTAAATGTGTAAACTTTATGGCATGCGAATTATATCTCAATTCAGCTTTTACCAATTTTTTAACTCCCGAGAATTATTAATAAAAATACAAGATAATATTTTAATATCCTTGCCTTTTCTTTAGAAATCATATCATTTGCTCATCTATAAACTTAATGACTCTCATGGAAACCCCAAACTGTACATGTCAGTGTAAATGGTTTAACAAACTCAAATTAAATGACTCCACTTGTATTTTAATTTAGTATTTCAGATCTTTATGAAACTAATTTAAAGCTTCTGAATGATCGTATTCATCCTGATTTTAATATTTGCCTTCTTATTTAAAGATGAAATGACAGAAAGGCATTAGAATCTCAAGAAAATTTTATAACTTCTAACTTAGTAATTAGGTTTCTAGAATTTAAGGCAATAACTGGGAAAAATGCAATCTCTATGCACCAATATGTTCATGCCTATATTACTTGTAATAACAAAAACACAAACTTCAGCTAAAGTCTAATGACAGCGCATTGGTTGAAGAAATTTTGTTAAATCCATACAAGAGGATAATATTTGAACATTAAAAATGAAGTCCTAGGTAGCTGAGGTAGAAATACACGTATGCTTTGTAAATAAAGAACTTATAAACATTGAGGTACGATACTATTTTGTTGAAATCTGTTTATATGTATGTTTGGGTGAGAATGTCTGAGTGTTTATATTTGTGTGCATGCACAAAAACCTGAACAGTGGTTACACTGAGTTACTGGGATATCAATTTCTTTTTTCTCCCTTATCTATGTTTCCTTATTTTTCCATAGTGATTATGTATTACTTATGGCATTAAGAAAACCATAATAACCTCACTAAATTTTAGGTTCCTGGCAGCACCATTAAGGATGACATTTAAACACCGTTTGCCAATGTAGTTGTAAAATGGTCAATTCCCAAGAGAAAAGAAAGCTAGTTATTTGAAAAATGACAGTTAAATTAAGGCAGAATGATTAGTCCACCAGCCCACTGAATGACACTGGTGACAATATTACAACGCCAAGAGCCCTTCCCATACTGGGGACAAACTCCATCCATCCGCAAAGCTGTGTATACCATCAGTGCCCCTGGTAGCTCCTCTCTGTGTTACTGGGATCTCAATCCAGGAAGCAGGACGACATTCTTGCCCCAAGTAACTCCCTACATCTCTGGTTGCTGAGAGTGAAGCTGTTCTCTTTTTCATCCTTGCAGTCAGAGCCTTTCGTCAGCTCGTTCTGGAGTCGCACCTTTGCATCTGCATGGCTGGGAGGAACGCCTGGCCCTGCGCCACCCCACTGCTGAAAGAACAGTGGCAGGTTTAATTTCATCCATCATGTGGCTCTGCAGGATTCAACCACTGTTTCAGAGACTTGCTTTCAGGTTTATTTTTCTGTATCTTCCAAAGCATTGATTGATTTTTTTTCCTCAAGCTTTGTTATTTCTTTTAAATCAATAAATTTCATCAACTAAGAAACTGCTACTGCCCATTAATATACTTCCTGTTCTCTCTGTATATCCTGTCAGCTAGCGTATTGTCACTTTAGTGGAATCAGACAGTAATGAGGGCTTCATGTGGTAATGGTCCACGGCTCTCAGTGTTTGTGGAGGTGAAACGTTTCCCAGAGGACCTCCACAAAGGCCAGCGCTCGAATGTCGTGCTGTATTTATGTCTGGAAACATTGCCATCGGGAAGAAACCAACTAAACCTGAGTCCACCCTGTGGGCTCTGTCATGAGGATGCACTCAGGAGCATAAAAACTTTGACGCTGTTCGAAAAAGCTCATCTCAGGAATGTGTCCCCCTTCCCACAGCTCATTTCATTCCGAGATTTCCAGGAACACTTCGACACCGATGACAGAATTTGGCAGGGCATCAGAGTACACTCTTTGTGTTCTGAATATTGGAAAATTAACTTCCTACTTACGGTGACTGGCTACCTCTTAATCTTTTCATAAAAAAAATTTCTGATGCACACTGCCTTGTGTGTATGAGAGATTCAAATGTGGCAACTTATCAACCATATCCCTCTGCTAGCAAGATCCAAGGCATTGAGTTTCTTATAATATTTAGTAGAGTGCTAAACGTGGGACAAACTACCGTGCACTACATTCAAACCTACTGAAACAACCTATTATCTAAAGTTATGAAGCAAATCGTCTTGTGGACCAAGGGGAAAAACCTCATTAACTCTCTCTTCCGACCAGGCCGCCATGTAATAGTCCTACTGCTGCTATAGCAAACTATCACAAACACTGGCTTAGAACATCACAAGTTTATTATCTTACAGTTCTGTTGGTTAGCATTCCAATGTGGGTCTTACTGGGCTGAAATTGATGTTGGCATGGCTGGGTTAAAAGAATCTCTTCAGGACAGTCCATTTCCCCTTGCCTTTCCTTACTCCTGGGCAGGCCCACATTTCTTGGCTCACGGTCCCTTCTGCCCATGAGACTGGCAATGTGCAGCTCTCCGGCTACTTTGCGCTTGTCACGTCTCCCTGTGACTACAGTTAGGAAAGAGTCTCAGCTTGTAAGGGTCCATCTATAAGCGAGTACAGTGGGCTGTCTGAATAATCTGGGGTAATCTCCTCATCGAAGGTCCTTACCTTCATGACATCTGCAAAGTCCCCTTTGCTATGTGAAGTAATATTCACAGGTTCGGGAAATCTGGATGTGGTTCTATTTGGGGATCCACTGTCTTCTGTCTGCCGTACTGAGGAAGCAGCGGTTAGGGATGTAGCCCTGGAGTGAACCTGTTTGTATTTATCATTTACAAATTGGCAGTCTTGGGCGAGTTAACTCCTGGGCACACAATTATTCTCCATTAGTAAAATGGCACTGGGTTTGGCACTGGTACCTAATAAAGTAGTTGTAAGAGAGTGAATAAATACATTCAGTACAGGGTCCACGAGTGTTCCTACAATGACTGAAAGTCTGAAAGTCAAGTTATAAGCCAAGGTCTCTTATTCGGCAAATCCCACGCTGACAGACTGAATTGCCACCTGTACCAGATTCATGGGTAGAGAATTCTACTTTCTTCTTTGTATGGAGGTTATAGAAAGGCCAGCCTTAGCCACCTTTCCCTTGAATTCTCCATGTAAGGAGATTAGTATCTCTTATTTGGGGAGGGGACAGAGAGAGGGCTGTCCCTTATGCCTCAGCTGTGGTTTCCTTGGGGTGGCTCACCATGACAGTGTCTCTAATTGCTGTGCATTCCCTGTCCCAAGATGGATTCCATCAGCAGGGCTTTCCAGCCGTTCTGCACACCTCTTGGAGCTCCTGCCTTTGGCAACTCCCCGTGAGAAGCATCGGCTCTTTAAAGTAACGGCTGCTAGAATCTACTCTAGCTACCAGTGCGTGGCCCTTTTGAGAGGTCTTTTCTAATGTCACCATCTCCTGAGTAATTCTCAGTTTCCTTAGTGCGTTATGGGAAACGGTTTCACTCCTTACTCTCTAGGCTATGGCAAAACAGCTGCAATGTGGTAGGTGCCGTAAAGTCCTTTCCAAAGAGTACGACTCTCTGCTTCCCCAGACGGCAACACGTGCAGGTGTCCGAGACACTGTCCCCGTGGGCTCCTGCACCACAGAAGGACCCCAAGGGTTGGATCAAGGTGAACCTAGACACAGCTGGCCACTGCTCCACATTGCCACGACCCTGTACCACCTTAGGTCCCTGCCTCCTGTTTAAACCAGTCTTTCCACAATCATGCACAACTATTCCGAAAATAATCATACTGGGCTCATAAAAAACTTGCTTCTCACATGCAATTTTGGAAAAGGGTAAGTTCAGGGGACTTCTCATAGCCTTAAGCTCTAACCTTGTCTTACTGGTTACTTAGCCTCCACACCTCTGGACATAAACCCAAGGCTCGGAAAGTTACTCTACAAGGCCAGCTCTTGAATATTCTAACTTTGGAGGAGAAAAGAACTTTGTGTTTTTTTTTAATGATGAAGGTGAATGACTGTGACAGTCTCAGCTACTGTTCAGTGTAGACACCAAGACAGAATTTGTCTCAAGGGACCTGCAACTTCAATTTATGAAATATGCTTTTCTTTAAAATTCTGAAAAGCCTTAGCTCTAGCTGATGCTAAGAAACTGGTTTCTAGGAAGCCTATATCTCCAGTTAAAATGCTATGCTGTTACAATTTAGAAAAGATTAAATATTTTAGAATATAGCATTTCATGCTTATATGATTATAAAAGGTCCAAAAGGGTTTCTAAAGGAAAAATGAACTCATGAAAATAGCAAATAGAGCCAGGTGTGGTGGTGCACATGTATAATCCCAGCACTTGGGAGGCTGAGGCAGGAAGACCACTGCAAGTTTGAGGTCAGCCTCCGATACACAGTGGGTTCAAAGCCAGCCTGAATTGCATAGTGAGACCATATCTCAAACAACAACATATTTTGTTTTAAAAAGGAAAGAAAATAGCAAATAGAGCTATACATTCAGTAGCTCTTAGGGATTACTGTTTTTTCTAAAAATGTAACAAATATTAATTTCTTGCACTATGTGCAAGTTATAGCTATCTTGTGTCTTGCAAAAGCAATGCTAGCTATACATAATACACTGTACCTAATCTCTATCAGAAAATCTCCCACATTCAGCATAAACTTATTATCGTAGTGTTTCTTTCCATGAATCAAAAACGTGATGGTGAAATATGTTAATGTTAACAGCTATGCATCGACTTTGAGGCTTTAAACAATTTGTGAGTGTAGCAACTGAGGAACTTTTGTGCAAATAGAGAAGAGAGTAATTCCATGGTCACTAGAAACAAAAGGAAAGAGGAAGTTGGGGAAGCCAGAGGAGGAAGGAAGGGAAGAGAAAGAAAGGTGGAGCAGCTGAGAATGATGCTTCAGGGCTGGGGATATGGTTCAGTGGCACAGGCACCTGCCTGGCAAGCGCAAGGTCCTGAGTTCAATTCCCGGTACCAGAAAAAAAAAAAAAGAAACCACAAAAAACCAAAGGAAAATGAAAATTCAATACAGAGTTCAGCTCACACAACAGTGAAATGCAAAACCCATTAAGAGATGAATAACAAAGACCATGTCTTTAAAAGCCCAGGAAATTTGAGATGAATACAAATTACACTCTACAGCTAACCCACATCCTCTGAAAAGTTTACAAAAATCTTATCAATAGACATTTAAAGGAATTTCATATTTGAACTATTTTTTAAAAAAATAAAGATTAAAATTGAAACCACGTGTTTGCATTTGTTAAAAAATAATTAATGAGGTATTGGAGCAACCGAGAAATAAGTGAACCCCAAAGACAGTGACTGTGAGATTACAAAGACCTTGGCCTTAGCATAATGGAATACAGTGTCCTAGCAGAAAAACATGTACTGTTTAGTCTTTGGAGTTGTGATGTCATTTTTTTTTATCTCTCTAAAAGTTATAGATATGGGAGAAGAGAGAGAGGAGGAGGGGGATGGGGAGAGAGAGGGGGAAGGAGATGGAGACAGAGACAGAGACAGAGAGAGAGACGGAGAGAATACCAAAATATAGCTCTTCCGGGCTGTTAGAAGCATCTAGGAAATAAGCAAGTTAGAATGACACTTTGAATACTAGAATATTCTTTATAATTATGGACTGCTCTCTTCTGGGGAATATAAGAGCAACAAGTTTGGTTTGTTTTATAATTACATTTTGAATTTTATGAATTGCTCCAGTATTACCATTATTTTATCTAGCAATTAAACATCTAACCAACTCAGAGATGTTTATCCATAATGACAGCGCGGACGTTTATGTGCTGTTTATTTCTTGCTGAACTTTTTGAGCTTAGAAATGATTTTGCTTTATTAATTGTCATATGTTCTTTTAAAAGTCAGGGATGATGCTCATCCACTTACTATCTACCTAAGTTTCTGGCCCGCGTGCAAGGAGAATAAGACGTCTGCTACTTATTTAATGAGTCCATTAAAGCTTGTGTTTATTTTTGTATTTTTTATTTTTTTGGTTTTTCTCCGGTACCGGGAACCGAACTCATGATCTTGCGCTTGCCAGGCAGGCGCTTTGCCGGTGAGCTAAATCCCCAGCCCCTAAAGCCTGTGTTTAAAAGGAGACCACAAGTGGTAGGGATTTGGCTTGCTGGGACACAGGGTTTCCCGGCTCACTCAGCCCCCAAAAGCATTTCTTCTCGGCTTCCCAAGCAGCATTTCAGAGCCGAAACTATTAGAACCACGGGTAGGCAACTATGGGCGGGCGCCTGGATTCTCCTTCCTAGCTATTCCTAAAATAGCATCGGTAACCAGGTTTCTAATGATCGCCCCTGCAGGCGTCCTCGGAGCGCCTTCCAGTGAGCGCTTTGTGACACTACCTGAGTCATTTCAAAATCACGGACTGAGAAATGATGAAGCCAACCTTTCTCACTGCTTATGCTAAAGTAAGGATTTTGAAGTGAGAAGGTATTTTGTTGTAAGCTATATTTAGTAGAGCTATGGTTCTCAGAGGTTTAATATTATTTTATCTGACAGATAACATCTTGTGGTAGGGTCAGACGGTTCTAGAAGCATTTCTTAGAGGTGGCCGTGAACTCAGGCAGTCAAAATTTCCAGCGGCAAATGCCCAGCAGACCGTAAGTTTTGAGTTCCAACATGTTGACTGATAAAGTAGATCTTAGACCTGGACATACATTGGCAGCCTGGGCTACAGTGAAACAACGGGGCTTTTTTTTTTTTTTAATTTTTAGTCTCTACATTTCTATATTATTTTATAGTACTAATGTTTTCACTTACATATTAAAAGCATAGGTTAAAGAAAAAAGGACAGTGTAGTTCACACACCTGAGACTAAGAATGTATTTAAAGCAGGCCAATTTCTTTCTTTTCTTTCTTTCTTTCTTTCTTTCTTTCTTTCTTTCTTTCTTTCTTTCTTTCTTTCTTTCTTT